>NC_052508.1:34909059-35209059 GCF_014356525.2 Nilaparvata lugens | reverse complement strand
GCAAATGCAAATACTATGAAGATTGAAATTTATTCTGATAAGCCTATTGATTTAACACGTTCTGATTCGATTGCTAAGATACTCGGTTTTGATAATGTTGTTTTGCAAGCAAATAAATGGTATTATTCCAAACATTTGGTTAACATAACAAGCATTGACAGTATTCTTGTTGAGTGTAATTTAGCATGTGGCAGTTACTTTAACGGGAAAGAAAAACATATAATCTACGAATTTTTGCCAAAGGTTCCTAGCGGTTATTTAATAAACGAAGTACCCTCTCCAATTATTTATGTACCTTTGAATACACGTCGAATTCAAACTATTAATGTAAAGGTGACAGACCAGAACGGATCGTTCATTGATTTCCGCGGAGATACAATTACAATTAGACTGCACATACGTGAAAAACAAAAGTAATGGGATATCTTGTTTTTAATCCGCGTTCGAATAAGACCAATCAACTCATTAGAGAAAAGGTCGCGATAGCATCAACATCTACTAAAAGCAATAGGGCGTTATCGGCTAAAAGCGCGAGAATATTGGAAAAATTAGGTTTTATAGTTGATTGACGAAATGTCAGGTGCAGCAATTAGTGATATTCTGGATGTGGAGACAGAGCTTCAGTTTTATAATGACATAACCAAATTCCAATTTCATACTCATACAGTTTATTCGGGACAAGAAATAAAAAACTCTGATGAAGCTCGGATAGGAATAAATTCATTGGATGTGTACACTTTACCTTGTAAATCATTTATATTGATTGAGGGAACGGTTAGCTGCACAAAACCGGCAGCGCCTGCGATTACAGTAGCAGGGAAAGGCAACTCAACCGGCTGGTGCGCACGTTGCGGCAGACTATAAATTAAGCAGTAATGTAGTGGGCAACCTTTTTGATGAAATACGATACGAATTAGCAGGTCAACAAATTTCCAAATCAAGATTAATTGGTTTAACTTCTACAATTAAAGCTATTCTTGTGAAGAACGCATCTGATAAAAACACATATCATTTAGCTGGTTTTGACAGAGCAGGATATGAGCTAACAGATAATAAATTCACTTTCTGTGTGCAGTTGAAATTAATCCTTCCATTTTTTGAAGATTTTCAAAGAATAATTTTAAACTTGAAACAAGAGCTTGTATTATTGAGGTCGCCCTCAGACCTCAATTGCGTCGAGTCTGCAACCGGTACAGAGGTTAGTGTAAAAATTACTAAGCTCCAATGGCGGATGCCCTACATTACTTTAGAAGATCATGTGCGATTGAAATTTTTGAGACTGCTTGATACCGACACTCCACTGAAATTAAGTTTCCGCCATTGGGAAATTTGTGAATTACCAAATTTGCAAAATTCACTTGTTCATTCTTGGTCAGTACGCACGACATCGAATTTTGATACTCCAAAATATATTATAATTGCATTTCAAACTGATCGAAAGAATAAAATTAAAAAATCAATATCTAATTTTGACAGCTGTGATATTTACAATGTTAAAGTATATTTGAATAGTGAGTATTATCCATACGAAAATCTGCTAGGTAAGAAGGAAGTTTTATACCGGATGTTCCTGGATTTCGCACCCTCGTATTATAATCATTCAATCAATAGCGAACTCGGAACAGAAATTGATTTTAAAACGTTTTGTGAATCAACACCGCTGATTGTTGTAGATTGTTCACACCAACCAAGTCATTTGAAATCATCGACAGATGTTTGTATTGAAATGGAATTTGATAGTGCAGTACCTGCAAATACTTCCGCGTATTGCGTTTTAATTAGCGATCGTGTGATGGAGTACACGCCTCTCACGAGCATGGTGAAAGAAGTTCAGTAATTTGTTGATAGAGTGCATCACTGCATGCAATATTATATATAAGGTGTGTACTGCGCCAAATGTAAGCCATTATCAGTTTTACCTTCGAACAGGAATCATGTCCTATTCTTTGTGTTCTGATATTTTGGACAAGCCACAAACTCGGACTGTTGGTATCCAGTGCAATCTCGATTCTGATATTTTGGAGAGTGAGAACAAAGCTCAAACTCAGTCGGTACTTTACGATATTGAATCTGATAGTTTCTATTATGAACCAAGGAGAAGCAGTACACCAATCCAGAAGTCGGGAGAGGAGGAGGAAGAGGAGGTGGAGGAGCAGAAACGTGAGGAGGAACAGATACGTGAAGAAGGACAGAAAGGAATGGACAAGCAGATGTCTACGAAAATTGCTACGGTTGATCTTCACTGGTTTAAACAAACTTGTAATCAAATTATTGTGAAAGAACTTGCCATAATTGATCAGTTTAATAATTATGCCGTATTCCATTTCAAATCACCATTTGCAAAGACGGAATTGAGTGCAAAATTGTATAACGATGTAACATGGTTAGAACGTCACTATCATAAAATAAAATGGGAAGATGGAGATTTAGAATACAGTGAGTCATTAATACGTGATTACCTTGCAGGTTATGAGAAAATTTTCACAAAAGGAACTGAGAAAGCAAAGTTTTTAAGAAGATTGCATTCTAACGTACAATGCATACCAGAGGATTTTCCAAAACCTGATTTCAGCTTTTTCACCACTTCGTGGTGTTATGATGCATGTAAGATACATAAATATAGACCTGATGGAAGATGTGCTTTATTCTCTGCCCAACGTTATAATTCTTTGCTGTTTAAAAATATGTATCAAACAAATAATTTCTTGTGCGAAAACAATCGAATGCAAAGTATGAAATTGGCACCGATGTATACGAATGCGCAGAAAAGAAACTTTGCACGTTATGGATTCTTCTACAACGGAAAGGAATCACAGTGTGTTTATTGCTTGCATGCATTGAGACTGCATAAAGCACGCACGTGTTGTCTGTCGTCAATTATTAATGAAGAAAGGCCACTTAATTACTCTATAATAGTTCCTGCCTATACTTAGTTTTCTTCATTCGCTTAATAACATGGATCCGAGAAAGTGGTTGGCTGCTGACAACGAATTGGAAGTGAGGTTAAAAAACTGTATTGAATGGTACGATGAGTGTGAAAGTGCAATTAGGAAATCAACTCCTGAAAATTATAGTTTGGCGAAACAATTGAAAGACATTTTTCTAAGCACAGTTAATTTGAACGATATAAAAGACTATTTGTGCTATTACCGTCCACATAATTTGTCTATAGATAAATTAATTAAAATTGAAGATGAAGTTATGTATTGTTGTAGTGAAATGTTGTAAACAAATTTTTAATTCAGATATTTCCTCGAACATTTTGGTTTAGTATCAGTGTAGACTTGATTGAGTGAGGACGCGAGATATGCCCCCCTCAGACACAACTGTTACAGCTAAGTGCACATTCCTACCTTATCAAGAGATACGCCCCCTCAGACACAACTGTTACAGCTAAGTGCACATTCCTACCTTATCAATTATAGTTCATAGCTTGATCTAGGTCATGCAGTGTTTTAGCTTTGCAAAATTCAAAAAATTAACTCGCTTCTTGATGTCAATTTCATTCAATGAATTTGATTCTATTGCAAAAAATATTAAATTTTCAACAGGATTCCAAGGCGATGATGTTGATCTAGCGTTAACAAAAACAGAAAATGTACATTTTCCAATTTTATCTGAGATTTTTGAACTGCTTGATATACTAGATACAGGCCATCTACATTATTGTAGTGCAAATGATTTGTCAACTATTGTTACGAATTCCGATGAACTTTGGAAATGCTTGTATGACATTGCAGATAAAAAATGTAAAAGATCAACTTAGATCATTGACCTCTCTCTGTTAAGACATCAATAGAGCTGATACCCCAAGTGATATAGGTCTGAGGATATCTATACCTATTTTTGGATATGCTTGTTCATTCTAAATTTACTATAGATATTCTCGGAGAAACACTTAAACAATAACGCCTGCGGTTTGTACAGCACATAGAAAATTTCAATATAAATTTGTGAAATTTTTCTTAACTGTCGGGCGGAAAGCAAACCAATTGTATTAATTTGCAATCAATTTAATTTTACAGTATAAGTTTTATTAGATGTAACAGATTCACTCAGTATAAAGATGTAGAAATATGGATTCACTTTAACTGGCAGTATAGGAAGGTGGGATTAAAAAGGAACTCAGTTACTTGTCTGATTTTTGTCATGGCTTTCGCAATAGAGGAAAAGCGGTAGATATGGTGCAAGTAAGTGAGAATAGGAGATAACGCATGGGACCATCTGTTTTTTCCACCTAGTAGTTTGCACAATCTAAGCGCAAAAAAACCCGTCCATCCCCACAATATGTATCTACTGACGACGTCAGAAAAGGGTTTCTTTTCCGGCCTAGCCCAGAAAGTTGTCTCTTTCCAGCCGCTCATGGAAGTAGTTAATAAGTCATCCGCTAGATCGGGTGAGTGTCCACTTTCATCATCAGTGCTGAAGTCGCCATGATTTCAGTTCCAGTTTCGAATCAAACTAATTCGCTTCGCAACCAGTTTTATTCAATTATTTATTGTTGATTAGTGCATTCCGAATTTTCAAAAATGCTTGAAGATGACTGTGGTATTCCAAGTGAAATTTTAAAAGAATCTGAAATCCTGACTGCAAATCTTCTACCACTAAAATCAAGAGATAGGTACGATAGCTTAACGAGTATTCTTTATTTTGTATTCTTTATTTATTTTGTCAGCAATACCTGTAGTGTGGCGAAAAATATCGTTCGCACCACGGGCAAAAATGTTTTTCCAGCTCTCAATCTTTTCTAGTCCTCGGCCTACGGCCTCGGACTTGAAAACCGATTTCGAGCTGGAAAAATCTCATTTTCTGCTCTAGGTGCGAAATATACTATACTGGTAATCGCTCGCCTCTGTTTTAACTGTTTGCCGTACCGCACTCCGTCTTTTCCTCTATGATTGATTCTCTTCAGTCCTGAAAAGCCTACCCATAGCATGTTCAATTGTTCAATAGCTGTTGATACATGAGTTTCGACTTGCAATACCACTAGCAGTGGTTTCAAAGTATCACTTATAAAATGATTATTTTTTGTCAATGGAACAATATATAACATAACAATATCATGACATATTTCAAAAGATTATCAGTCATTTTTTGGAGATTCAGCTTTCAGGTTGCGTTACTTGGAACCTTCCATTTTCACTTGCTATTATCTACCATTTACTAATTAAAGTTCTAAAACTCTATTGAGAATATATAAAAAACTCCAGAGAGATTATATCGAAGTAATCACGGAAATCTTATATACTTTAATAAGTGAAGGCGAGCGATCCTACTTATAATTCACTATATGCTGCATTATATTTCGAATCTTCATAGGCGGGAAAAAACATTAAAATATTCAACCGTGATTTATATATTAATTTCTTGAAATGTTATATCCAATTTAGCTGCAAAAGTATTTTGAAATTAGATCATTAGAAGTTCGATCCAATAAATTGGATGAGTAAATACAATAAAATTGAAATCTATCTGCATATTCATCAAGATCAGTGGCTACCAGAAAGTGGTCCACAAGGAGCCCAAGGAAAGAAAAATTGATGTTTACGCTATTAGTGTTATTTGAATAAACTTTATCAGTCTTTTTTTTAAGTATAGGCCTAACCAACTTCCCTTCGAAAATGTTATACCAAACTCATCGGAAGTTCAAAATTCGTTTTCAATCGGTGAAAAAAGAGATAAGTACCAAATTTCCAACGCAATAAGATTGGACAATAAAGTTTGTTTGAAATCTTAATGGCGGATTTGTACCACGTGATTGAGCTAGTCAATCAAATGCGTAACAGTCGATGGCCATACTGTGGGTAATATAGTTACTGCAATTCAGACTAAAGGAGATCAGTAACTAATTGATTCAAAGTAAAACTGTTCTAGAAAGTGTGGTAATAAAAATTAAATATTGTTATTATAATGAGACAGTGCTTGTTAATAGGTCATACTGTGAGACTTGAGGATGAAATGATCAAAAACAAGTTGAGAACCAGCTTGGAAAACAAACGTAGGATAACAATGAAAAAAACCAGAAGAAAAAACAAGCTATTGTAATTCCTGGTGAACATTATGAGTGATGGAAAATGTTCATAGCGAAGAAACAAAGAGGAGTCAAAAGGTCCTGATTGTAAATCCAATAATTAAGTACCTATAATTAAGGAAATCACATTCTCATTATCAGAAGATTCTTGGATTCTTGTATTATAGTATGTTAGTTGAAATATTTAGTTCAGCTACAATGATTGTATTATTGTATAATGCCACAAAGTTGAAGGAATACTGTTACTTCTTCTTTTGTGGTAATGCTAAAAATAAATTAACAACAATATTTCTAAATCGTGATTAAGAAGAAACAATCAAATAAACTCTACTTAGAATACTTTTCAATGTTTTGATTGTAAGATTCTTGGAAAATTTATTTCCATACCGCAGTGAAAATGCTGGGTGTAATTCATCTTAAGAAACACCTGTAATATTACATTTTTTCTCGATCAAAATTGAATCTTCAATTAATAAAGTTTAAAGAAATAAAGTTTTATTGAGAACAAATGTAAAATGTAAATTCTAAACTTGTAATTTATAATTTTTTTTGGAATTTAATATTGATGACGTGTTCATAATGTCATCACTGTTTTTGGCTTCATCTAAAAGGCGAGTCATTGTTAGCCCTTCTCTAAAAAATGGTGGCTGGCTATGGTGTTCTAATTTTGTGCTCTCTGGATATTTTTCTGTTTAATTGAAATTTATAATGTTTTAATTTGAGATTTGAACAGTTTTATGGTGTTCTAATTTTGTATAATTTGATTTGTGTGTCTACAAGCCTATAGCCATTGTTTTCAACTATATTAATGGATAAGTATTTTAGCTTATAATGATGCTATATGTTTTAAGTGTTGTAAGGTAGTGTTCTGTGGATTTGTTTTGTATATTGCCAAAATTCTTATGAAAATTATAAGTTGGTTTGCTCTGATAACTGGATTTCTTATTCATAAGCAATAGATCCATTCATAATTTATTAAGAATCTACCATTTTGGAGCCAATAACTTCCTTTAGGTTAATAGGTGAGAAATGCTATCCAACCTATTTAGGATAAATTGGTAGCACGGCAAATGGTACGCCCTGGTGTGGGACTCAAACTACAAAATATATCCCTGGTTATAAAAAATTATTGGTAGGATAGATATCTTGATAGATTGTGGATGGGAGATGCTGCTGAGTGGGAAATCGGTTCGAGAAAGTTCAGGTTCTAATGAGTAAATATTTTTTATGCAGTAGCAAGATGGAGAACAATAAAAATAATAAAGTTTTATTCAGTGAAAACATTCAAAACTTAGATGAAGAATCTCAAGATTTAGACCTAACCTTTGTAATATTACATTTTTTCTCACATTGGAATCGAATCTTCAATTCGAGATCTATGAAACTGTATAGTAAATATCAGAGTCATCGATATACGGACAAACTTTTCGACTGAGAATTTATTATCGTAAATGATTGTGCATTGTTCCATGGTGTCACCGAGGCTGGGTTAACAGAATTAATAGATAAATGGTTTATTTAAATAGAGATGATATATAAAAATTTAAAATAACAGTTTCAAAATAAAGTTTTATTGAGAACAAATATAAAATGTGAATTCTAAACTTGTAATTTATAATTTTTTGGTGACGTGTCCGTAATGTAGACAATGATTTTTTGAGGTGTCTCTGTTCTGACTTGTAGTTTTGCCTGTTCTTTCTTCTCTCTAGAAAAATGGCTGGCTGTGTGTGTTGTAAATTTTTGCTCTCTGAATAATTTTCTATTTAAGTGAATTTATTAATGTTTTAAATTGAGTTTTAAACAGTTTATAGTGTTCTATTTTGTCCGTATATTGCTATTTGTGTATACAAGCCAATAGCCACTGTTTTTCAACTACAAACTGGATAAGTACCTATTTAGCTCGTAGTAACGCTAGATGCTTAGGCTTGTAATATATTGTTCTTTGTGTATTTGTGTATATTGCCAAAATTCTTTTGAAGATTATAAGTTCATTTGCTCTGAAAACTGGATTTCTCATTCATAGGCGATAGATCCATTCATAGTTTATCAAGAATCTATTACATTGGAGCCGATAAATTTCCTTAGGTTAAATAGGTGGAATGCTATTCCAACCGATTAAAGGAAAAATTGGTAGCATGGCAAATGTTACCCCTGTGGTGGGACCGAATTACAAAATGAATATGTCCCAAATGGTACACCATGAAATCCCTGGTTATAAAAAATTAATGGTAGGATAGATATCTTGATAGGTTATGAATGGTTTGTTGCTGAATGGGAGGTCGGTTCAAGAGAGATCAAGTCCTGTATGGGCCAAGCCATATCTTGCCATATTTGAATCGACCGCGCTCACCCACGGCCATCTAGCATGCTACTGCCATAGTTGGCACTGTTCTCCCTGTTTTCCCCCACCCTTTTTGCTTACCGCTCTCTTCTGTTTTGTAACTGTTTGAGGAAGCTTGTTGTGCTCTGACGCTTCTCGATTTTTCTCCCTTTAAAGAAGTCAAATGTGTATTACCGCTTCGCTTGTTTGAATTTAAACTACTACCGCGACTAGTGAGGGAAAGTTATTGTTAGAGTACTCCGCTAAATATCTAGATTGGATTTTCTTTGTGTAATCTCTTCGCCACAACATGGGCCCATGTATTCCCCATGTATTAATCATCGCCAGTGCAAGTGAATTCCTGATTATCTAAACGTGTTACCGCCTACCTGAACGAGGAGACCGCTCTTACAGTCCACTGTGAACCCGCCATACCCGAACGAGACGCCTTTCAAGGTAACAATTTTATTTTCTGAGCTACTAAGTAACGTGTTTGGACGCCAACCTCATTGGCTCTAACACGAAAACTGGTCCACCGCGGCCAAATGTTGGAGGAAAAGCGACCTACGAACAGTGAAAACGCTCATTTCAATTTTTTCTGAGAGTTTCTTTGTGAGTTTTCTTGGAAAATCGTAAATTTTCGATTCGGACGCTTTCGACCGCCATCTTGTATCGAAATCTGAAAACATCGATTAGTGACTTATGATATCGACTATTGAGCTGTTAACTATCGAACTTTTACACCCGGTTCGACATAACCTAAAAAGTTTTGTTTTGGTTTTGAACTTCAGTGCCTAACAGTAAGCTACAAACTTTTACCGCTAACTGTGTGTTTTCTTACCGCTAAACGTATTGAATTACCGCCTATCCTTTATTAATTGTGAACATTGATCTACAAACTATTGATTTTGAACACTGATCTTGAACTATTTCTTGTTAAATATGAACTTTTTCGGCCATCAACTTGAACTGTTCTGACCGCTAATCTGAGCTTTTTCGATTGTAAATTTCAATCTGGTAACCTATTTTTCTATTTCTGTATGATTATTCATAACAACCATGGCGTCGAATTTTACATTATTGAATAAGCTAAGGAGGTTGCACCAATCGATATCTTCTCTAGCTGATAAGTACAATGAGCAAGTACCTATGACGTGTAGTGAATTTTATTTTGGTCTGGATAAAAAATTTGATAAATTAATGAGTGAATATGAGGCAACAGATAAAGAGTCGCTATCTGAGGAAGTTACCTTGGAGTTTGCTGAACTGCAAGTCCAATTCCAAACCAGATTTGATAGTATCAAGCTGGTTGAAACCATTCCTAAACCTGCTGTTACCGCTAATGAACTACCAATTAATAATTTTGTAAAACCTCAGTTGCAGATACCTACATTTTCAGGCAAACCTCATGAATGGAATTTTTTCAAAAATGTTTTTGATGCTGCTGTTCACACCAGTAAAGACTATTCCAGTGAGGCCAAATACCATCTTCTAACTTCATATTTAAGTGGTGACGCTTTGACCTTGGTTCAAAATTATGCCAACACCGCTGAATGCTACAAAGCTGCCTATGACAGCTTGCACAAATGATACAACAATATCCGGTATCAAGCATATAGTTTATATAATAAATTCGATACCTTTGTTCCTTCTACTACTCTGGCTGAAACTTTGAAAAAATTTTCTATCGAGCTCAACTCAGCCAAACGATCGCTATTCAACATGAACCTGAACCAAGCTGATTTTTTGATTACCATGATGTGCATTCGCAAATTACCGCTTTCTGTCCGCACGAAATTTGAAGAATCCATACCAGATGATCAAGTTCCCACCTTTGACCGTTTATTGAGTTTTGTGGCTAGTCAAGAAAAATCTCTGGAAGTGACCGCACTGACCCGCAAATATGAACAAGTAATTAGCGCCAGCATTGAATATGTAGATCCCGTTTCTGTTAAAGCTGAACCTAGCACAAGTAATTATCAACAGAGAAAGCAGCCCTTTTCTTCAACTAAAACTGGGTATCCAATCAGTGGTGGCATTTGTGTTCTTTGTTCAGAAGGACATCAATTGTATAGATGCGACATTTTCAAAAGAGAATCCGTATCCAAACGCAATCGAATTGTAAAGCAACACAAAAGGTGCTTTGTTTGCCTAGGGTCTCACCTAAAAGCAAATTGCAACTCAACGATTTGCTGCAAGAACTGCCACTCTAATCACCATCATACGCTTTTGTGCAATAACGCTAATAATCTTCAATCATTACTTTTTAAAGAACAACGCTCTGAACATCGGTTTGCTTTACTGGGAACCGCTGTCGTTACAGTCTTGAACCAATACAATCAACCCTTCTTGTTGCGTGCTGTGTTGGACTCTGGTTCCATGCGCTCCATTATCACCACCCGTGCCGCCACCACAATGGGTTTAGTTGTTGTGCCCGCTCAAATCCAACTGAATGGAATCTCTGAAAAAAGGACATCTGTCAAAGGCATTGTGCAGTTAAAAATATTGTCAGAACCTCAATTTGATATTGCTCTTTCTACCGAAGCTCTTGTATTAGATCAAATTGCTGGCAATCTTCCTGTCTTTCCGCTTCACCCCGCACTAAAGAATTCGTTTGCGCATCTGGACCTCGCTGATCCTAATTTTGATAAGCCTGCTGAAATCGACCTACTGATTGGTGCTGATTTATACTCCAACATTTTTATATCCGCAGAAAATTCCATTATTCCTGGTAACCCTGCCGCCTTTGCCACAATCTTTGGTTATGTTTTAAGTGGTAGATTGAATATTGAGGACTCGCCCGCACCGCTCAACGAAATGCAGCTCATTTGCACTATGTTTGCACAGGAAGCACAGCTCAACACCATCATGAACAAATTTTGGGAAACCGAAGAGGCCATCCCCGTTCGAAAAGAGTCATCACCTGAAGACGAGTTGTGTGAGAAACTGTACCAATCCACTACTTATCACACCTCTGAAGGAAGGTATGTTGTGGCACTGCCTTTCAAACCTGGCGCTCCCGCTCTGTGCAATAACCACAGCAAGGCATACCGCAATCAATTAGGACTACTGAAAAACTGAGTCAATCTGATGAACTTGAAACCAAATACTCCGACTTCATGCATGAGTATCGTGACTTAGGTCACTTGAAAATCGCTGATTCCGCTGTAGATTACATCATACCACATCACGCAATATTCAAGAAAAATGACAACACTCAAAAAATTCGAGTTGTTTTCAACACATCTAGCAAAGATGCCAATGGGCTCTCACTTAACGATGTGCTGCTGCCTGGAGCTAAACTTCAAACAAACATAGTCCAAGTGTTAACCCGCTTTCGTTCATACCGCTTTGTCATCCTTGCAGACTGCAAACAAATGTACAGACAAATCTTGCTGAGACCTGAAGACCGCCAGCATCAACATATATTTTGGAAACCCACCCACCAAGAAAAAATTCAAGAATTTGAACTGTTAACAGTGACTTATGGAGTATCTTCCAGCGCGTATCTTGCTCAGCGTACTCTGCAACAATTAGTGGAGGACAAAGGTGAAGCTTTCCCACTCGCCAGTCAAGTACTGAAGTCGCAAACGTATGTTGACGACATACTTGGCGGAAGCAATGACCTGAATACCGCACATTCACTTATCAAAGAACTCAATAAGTTATTGTCACTCGCCTCCTTTGAATTGAGGAAATGGAATTCCAACACACCTGAGTTGATTGAGCATATGTCGCCCGAATATTTGAGCAATCAGGAATGCCTGTTTGATGATACTGCAACCGCCAAAGTCCTTGGCATTGTGTATAGTCCACTTGCCGATGATTTCCGATATTTCATCTCTGCCTTTTCTGAAAAAAGCACGAAAAGAACAATACTCGCCTTCATTGCACGAATTTATGACCCACTGGGTTGGCTATCACCGCTTATTCTACTGTTTAAGTTATTCATGCGCACTCTGTGGTCTGAACGCCTTGGATGGGATGATGAAATTCCTACACCACTATTAACTCATTGGAAATCCTTGGTTACCGCTATCAACCAGTTACACCAGATTCGCATACCAAGACTGTTAGCTTGCTCCCATTCCTCAATTAGACTGTTAGGATTTGCCGATGCTTCAGAGAAAGGATATGCCGCCTGCTTGTACCTTCATGAAGAAGTTGAAAACCGCTTTATTGATTGTCGTCTTATTGCCGCCAAGAGTCATGTTGTGCCCCTCAAAACCCTAACAATCCCTCGATTGGAATTGAAAGGCTGTCTCTTGTTAGCACAACTTGTATCTGTCATTTTACCAACTCTATCAGAATACAACCTGCTGGAAATTCGTCTCTACACTGATTCCAAAACCGCCTTGGACTGGATCAATACACCTACTTACAAACTGCAGATTTTTGTTGCTAATCGTGTACAGCAAATCACTCAATTAGTGAAACCCGAACTATTCAATCATGTGTCCTCGCTTAACAACTGTGCTGATATTGCTTCTCGTGGACTACTGCCAACCGAACTCGTCTCCTGCCATACTTGGTGGCATGCTTCTGCTGCATTTCAATGCCTCACTGTTGACTTTCCTGTGTCTAATCACATTGTCAGTGAAGCAATAACTGAGATGAAGTCAAACCCGCTGTATATTCTTGCAACTACCCAAGATGAACCGCTAGCAAACCCGCTATACGCCGCTTGTGAACGTGTATCCAAATTTGGAAAATTATGCCGAATTTTTGTGTATATACTACGCTTCATCAACAGAATCAAGATCGCCCGCCATGACTATAGTAACAAATTAATTCAAAAATTTTGTGACTGTGAACCGCATCCTGCTACTATTGATGTTGTTGCCTCTGAAACGGAGATTGCTAGAAGGCTCATTATACAAGTCGTGCAAAAGGTCAAATTTCAGAAGGTAACAAATGAGTTAAACTCGGGAAAATGCCCCAAACATTTATTGACTCTGCAGCCTTATATTGATCATGAGAATTTGATCCGCCTATCTGGTCGCCTGGAGAATGCACCTATTTCCAGTGAAACTAAAAATCCATTATTGTTACCAAAAAATGAACATGTTTCTACTCTCATTATTAGACAACAGCATCTCATGAGCTGTCATGCTGGTCCCCGCACCACCCAATCCGCAGTATGCCAACAATATTGGATATTATCAGCTCGTAATCAGGTACGTCGTGTCATACACCAATGCATCATCTGCAACCGATTTCGCCGCTCAAATTTGCAACAACGCATGGCCCTGCTACCTGCTGAACGGGTCACCATCAACAAACCATTCAATGTGACTGGCTTGGACTTTGCTGGACCCTTTATCTGCAAGGCATCTCTGCTAAAACGTGCGCAAACTACAAAAGGATATTTGTGCATATTTGTGTGTTTTGCCACAAAAGCCACTCATCTCGAATTTCTGTCTTCTATGTCGGTCAACCACTTTATCGCCGCACTACAACGATTCATTGCCCGACGAGGTACGCCTCACACTCTATGCTCTGACAATGCCAAAACTTTTGTATCCGCCGCTAGAAAAATGCATGAATTGGCCAAGCTTTTGGAATCACTACCCTCTGATGTCACTTGTTTTCTGTCCAACCATGGCATAAATTGGAAATTCATCCCTCCTTACGCACCCCACCATGGAGGCCTGTGGGAAGCTGCCGTCAAATCCGCTAAAACGCTATTGTATCGCTGTATTGGAGACAAGGCTCTCACATATGAAGAATTTGACACAATATTCACCCGCATAGAAAGCATTTTGAACAGCCGACCGCTAACTGAACTGTCTTCACAGCCCGCGGAAGCCGCTTCTGTTCTAACACCTACCAACGTGATTTTCATGCGCCGCTAACGTGCTCCATTTCCTAGTAGGTGGACCCCTGACCGCACCACCGCAACCGATAGAGACTAAAGAAATACTATCAACTCGCCGTTGGAGACATTGCAACCAAATGATGCAATTCTTCTGGAGCCAATGGTCAAAAGAATATCTATGCACACTAATGAACCGCACAAAATGGAAGGTTACTGAAAGAAACTTACAGATTGACGATTTGGTTGTAGTCAAATCAATCAACATCTCGCCGCTAAGCTGGCCGCTAGGCAGAATTGTAGCGCTGCACCCTGGCAAAGATGGACTTGTCAGGATAGCGACAATCAAATGCGCCTCTGGTAATATTGTGAGAGACCTAAGTAAAATTCACCGCCTCATTTAGAACAATCGCTGACTATGTTATTGTAAATAGTTTGGTTTTACCCACACAACCTGTGATTTTCCGCGTCGCTTCGTTATCGCCGCCTTGTGTTATCCACTCTGCCGCAACATTTGATGACCGCACCTCTGTTGATGCTTTGCTCCATTTCTATGACCGCACCGCAGTTCATGTCTACGCGCATTCCACAACTTGTGCTGTGCTGCCCCGCTTGTCTTCACATCACGCTCCCGTGTTCACACCACATCGCTCTGGACTTCTCCACTCACTGTATTCAAGACCGCAGACCCACCGCCATCTAGTTATTGCCGACCGCCCTGCCGCAATGTACAGTGTTTGTTGCTGCTTCACCCGATTTAAAAACTGTTCGTTTTTGGGGGGGAGTATGTATGGGCCAAGCCATATCTTGCCATATTTGAATCGACCGTGCTCACCCACGGCCATCTAGCATGCTACTGCCATAGTTGGCACTGTTCTCCCTGTTTTCCCCCACCCTTTTTGCTTACCGCTCTCTTCCGTTTTGTAACTGTTTGAGGAAGCTTGTTGTGCTCTGACGCTTCTCGATTTTTCTCCCTTTAAAGAAGTCAAATGTGTATTACCGCTTCGCTTGTTTGAATTTAAACTACTACCGCGACTAGTGAGGGAAAGTTATTGTTAGAGTACTCCGCTAAATATCTAGATTGGATTTTCTTTGTGTAATCTCTTCGCCACAACATGGGCCCATGTATTCCCCATGTATTAATCATCGCCAGTGCAAGTGAATTCCTGATTATCTAAACGTGTTACCGCCTACCTGAACGAGGAGACCGCTCTTACAGTCCACTGTGAACCCGCCATACCCGAACGAGACGCCTTTCAAGGTAACAATTTTATTTTCTGAGCTACTAAGTAACGTGTTTGGACGCCAACCTCATTGGCTCTAACAAGTCCTAATGAATACATTATCTGTGCAGACTAGCAAAATGGCATACAATATGAAAAATATTAAAAATGATGATGAGTTAATAGCTGCCTTAACACAACTGTTTGATAAGCAAAATGCTAAGTTAGACCAAATGTTTAAAAATCAAAATGCTAAGATTGATAATTTGAAACAAAATCAAAGTGCTAGGTTTGATGAGATGAAGCAAGAATTTGCTAGCATAAGACTAGAGCAGGTTAGTATAAACCTTCTATTGAAAGATGCACATGAAACATTGAGTGATAATCATGAAGATGAAAAAAAATTGAAGCATGATAATAGTAGTGTTAAGATACAAGATCAACTCATTCAAGTTTCTGACAATGTAGGCCTAGTTACTGTTGTTGAAAAAGTCAACCTTAATGAGATAGTAGAATTGAGTAAAGAAGTAGGTAGGGAGTTGTCTTCACTGAAAGTCAACTATCATGAAAGTAATATTGCCACATTGAAGGTTAGGAAAACTATGAACAAAGTGAATGATTACATGAGACAGGTTTCTGTAGAGGTTAGGAACAATGTAAACAAGATGAATCTTGCTTTGAATCAAGTTGATGAATTCAACTTTCAACTGAGAATTGAAAAGGTGTATGCAATGCATTCTCAAGTGAACATGACTAACTTTTGTAAGCAAAATGGCTTTGTTGAAACAAATGAACCCATGAATAAAACTATGTTCTTGAAGAAAACAAAGCACAAAGTCACCATTGATGTGTTAGTATTCAAAGGTTGTTTCAAGTTGCTTATTTACAAGATGATGACAGTGAATCACATGATGAAAGGGTATTCCCCAGCACACAATGATTAGGAATCCTGTGTTATGCCGGGATTCAGAATAGCATAATCGCTACGCAGTGTATGGTAAGAGTCCATAATTGTGTCTTTTTTCTTTCCTGTAGCCTATTTTTCTTGGCCCTTAATCTTTTCAAATTTCGATTCTTTCCTGTCTTTGTGTAATGTTCAGTAAATTTCTTCTATTATGCATATCTTAACCAATCTTGTCCATAGTCATTTAAATTTGTATTCTTCTGAAATAATATTAGAAGTTAAAATAGTAGCTTATTTTCCTAATCTTTAATTGCTGATAAAACTTAACTTTTCTAAAATCTATCCATTGTAGTGTAAATAATTTTTTGCTTGTGGTATATTTTTTCATCATGTATTACATATTTTAATCATGTCTATTTTTTTTCAGGTATCATATTAGGTAATTAGGTTTTTCAGAGCAAATTATGTCCCATTTTCTCATTTTCAGTATATTTTTATTAAATATACTTCCCTATGAAAGTTCAGTACTGACATGTAGGATAGGCTCTAATTAATCTTTCTCTTCTTTGTATTGTTTTAGGAAATTTATTTACCCAGTTTTCTTTTTTCTCTTGTTTGTATTTTTTAGGGAACTTATTTACCCATTATTCATCTTGATCATCTTTGTATTATAATCTTGAAATGTTTGTACTTATTATACAGTCTTTAAATTATAAATTATTTTAAAAAATAAATGGTTCAATTTAGAACATGCTGAAATCTATTCTTATGTATAAATTCTTTTGTTTTAATAAATAAACTTCAAAATTTGAAAGTATTAATGAATTGGGTAGCCATATATATGTGATGTATTAATGAAAGTTAGCTTGAATAATAATGTTTTCATTGAATAAAAACGTTGTGTTATATTATCAATTGAAATGAGTTAAAGGTTAAAATTTTTCTAAAGTTTTTTGTGATTGATATCTTTTTCAAATTTCAAAACTGTTTGTTCTATAAATTTTGATATGATTGATTATCGTTTGAAATGGATGCTGGAGTGTATGTAGAATTTTTAGTGGGGTTTGTTGATTAGAATTTTGCTGGTATGTGATTGTTTTTTGAGATGGAAAACCATTATTGCCTAAAGAAGAAATGACCAGAAGGTCATGACTTAGAGAGGCAGTAATGAGATAATATTTTTTGTGTTAATTAATAATGTTGATTGCCATAGATGCAAAATAATGATTAATAATGTTGATTGCCATAGATGCAAAATGACGATTACTTATGAATATTGATTGCCTTTGAAGCAAAATATTATTGATGTTTTGAATGGTTTCTTGTTTAATGATTGATTTTAAAGTTTTGTCATGAAATGTAGTTTGTGTTTAGAACATTGAAAAGTCGAAATAAACTATAGTATCCAACAAACGATGATTAATAATATTAAATAATTTGCTTTTTATACAATTTTTAAAAGTTAAAACTAAATAATTTTGAAACCCTGAATGATAAATCATAAATGTGAAATGAACTTGCTATAAATGAAATGTTATACTAAATGATAATGAAATGCAGATATATTATGAAATGATTGTGAATAGAAGACCAATTGTCTGAAATTATTGAAATATATATTGAAATTAATTTTTGTTGTGATGATCTGATGTTTTTTACAATTTTGATAAATGATACAGGGTGTTATGAAATTCTATTTCTATTTTGAAGAATGGATAAAATTTTGATATTTGAACAGTGAATAAATAAATGAAATTTTTTTTTATATTGAAATTTATAATTGATATCTCCATATTTCACAATATATGTATTGCTGACTGTATAATAAGATGTTAACAAATTTCAATTTTATATTGATTATATACTTAAAAATAATTTTCATGTGTATTAGATTGTATTGATAGCCTAATCAAGATTTTCCTTTTAGTTTATAAGCATTTTAAGATAACAGGTACAGCACAGACATTAACATTGAATTAATTATCATGTGAATCTCGAAATCGGCAACAAGTAAACGCCATGAAGAGTGTTAAGAACATTTGGGTGATTTTCGAACTAGTGTGACTCAGCTACGCCAATATCTACGCTGATGTCTACACCAATACCAACGCCAATATCTACACTAATATCTACACCAATATCTACGCCGATGCCTGCGCCAATGCCAATGCCTGCGCCAATGCCAAAATCTGCGCCAATGCTGATGCCAACGCCAATAACTATGCCAATGTCAACACCAATATCAACACCAATAACTATGCCAAAATCTACGCTGAGGCCTACACCAATAACTAAGCCAATATCTACACCAATAACTGCACCAATGCCAATGCCTGCGCCAATGCTGATGCCAATGCCAAAATCAACGCCGATGCCTGCGCCAATGCCAATAGCTACGCCAATGCCTGCGCCAATGCTGATGCCAATGCCAAAATCAACACCGATGCCTGCGCCAATGCCAATAGCTACGCCAATGCCTGTGCCAATGCTGATACCAATGCCAAAATCTACGCCGATGCCTGCGCCAATGCCTATGCCTGCGCCAATGCTGATGCCAATGCCAAAATCTACGCCAATGCCTGCGCCAATGCCAATGTCTGCGCCAATGCTAATGCCAATGCCAATATCAACGCCGATGCCAATGCCGACACCAAAGCATATGCCAATGGCAATGCCAACGCTTATTGCTGACTTTGTATCTCAAACTTCAACACTACTACATTACCTGGAGGTAATTGCCATCCATGGTCACGTTTGCAACTTTGAATTCAGAATAACAGTCACAGTATCATGAAAGAATTGATTCAAAAAAAAAATCCTCTCCTAAATTATTCCTGTATGCAGAACTCTAAACCTTGAACACTGAAAGTATCAAAAAACCAAACCTTACCTAAATTAATCCTCACCTAAATTAATCCTGTATGCAGCGTCTATCTCTTTTCCAAAAAACGAATTACATTGTCATTTCAAGCCTGAAATGTACATTGTATAATTACAAATATGATACAAAATTTACGTGACTCTGTATCAAGTTTGGTATGCAGCCGTCTACTACAAGCATGAGGCAATGCTAACTGAGATGTCACCTGTATCGAGTTTGATATGCATCAGTCGACTACAAGTATCAGCCCAACACTAACGTCATCACATTGGAGTCACACTTAACTGAAAATCATACTGAGTGCCTTAACGGACTGTTTTCCAAAATGTGCATTGATGAACTCAACCGCGTCAATAGTGAAAGAAATGAACATTTTTTGATTTATTGAAATTTTATGTGAAAATTAAATGTAACAATTCATCAATTCATTTAAAAAAAAAATAATAATAATAATAAATTTTTTATTCAACATACTAAATTTTTTTTATGCAATAAAAATTGAATTTTTCTATCTATTAAATTTATGTGCAATTTCAAAAAACTATTCTTTACATATTAAACTTTCTGTTGAGATATTTTCCTTTAAATTATAAAGCTAAATCAAAAGTAATTTTGATATTCTATACTTTGAAATATTGTTTGGAAACATATAACAAATGCTATTGATGAATTTTTATAATAATTTTCAATTATAGTTGACATGTAATGTTTTTATAAAAAAAAATTGTTACTGTTCTCGAATTTACAATTCAAAATTTTCATTAGGGTCAATGTAATTTTTTTTCATTAAATTTCCAAACAGTAAAATTTTTTTATGTCAAGAGGGGGGTATTTGTAATATTACATTTTTTCTCACATTGGAATCGAATCTTCAATTCGAGATCTATGAAACTGTATAGTAAATATCAGAGTCATCAATATACGGACAAACTTTTCTACTGAGAATTTATTATCGTAAATGATTGTTGCATTGTTCCATGGTGTCACCGAGGCTGGGTTAACAGAATTAATAGATAAATGGTTTATTTAAATAGAGATGATATATAAAAATTTAAAATAACAGTTTCAAAATAAAGTTTTATTGAGAACAAATATAAAATGTGAATTCTAAACTTGTAATTTATAATTTTTTGGTGACGTGTCCGTAACGTAGACAATGATTTTTTGAGGTGTCTCTGTTCTGACTTGTAGTTTTGCCTGTTCTTTCTTCTCTCTAGAAAAATGTCTGGCTGTGTGTGTTGTAAATTTTTGCTCTCTGAATAATTTTCTATTTAAGTGAATTTATTAATGTTTTAAATTGAGTTTTAAACAGTTTATAGTGTTCTATTTTGTCCGTATATTGCTATTTGTGTATACAAGCCAATAGCCACTGTTTTTCAACTACAAACTGGATAAGTACCTATTTAGCTCGTAGTAACTCTAGATGCTTAGGCTTGTAATATATTGTTCTTTGTGTATTTGTGTATATTGCCAAAATTCTGTTGAAGATTATAAGTTCATTTGCTCTGAAAACTGGATTTCTCATTCATAGGCGATAGATCCATTCATAGTTTATCAAGAATCTATTACATTGGAGCCAATAAATTTCCTTAGGTTAATAGGTGGAATGCTATTCCAACCAATTTAAGGAAAAATTGGTAGCACGGCACCTTAAACAATGACTCAAACGATAGTGTAGCTCTAAGTGAAAACGTTTCAAATGTAACAATTCATGAGGAAGTAGTAGAAATATCAAATAAAACAAGTATGGTAGGAGCTAAAAATGATCTAAATCTTATAGCGTTCTTAACACAAAGGTTTGATGAGCTAAATGCTAGGTTTGATGGGCAAAATGCTAAGATTGATAATTTGAAACAAGATCAAAGTGCTAGGTTTGATGATATGAAGCAAGAATTTGCTAGCATAAGACTAGAGCAGGTTAATACAAAGCAGAAAATTAAAGAGATAAATGATAGATTAAGTAAAAATCACAAAGAAATAGGTCATCTACAGCAGAAAACTAATGATCTTGGAATATCAATGTTAGATGTAGAAAAATCAATGCAAAACAAAATCATTCAAGTTTCTGATAGGGTCAATGATGTTAATGAAAGAGTAAATAAAAATAAGATCATAGTTGAGCAACAGAATATGACACAAGATGCTATCAATGTAGAAAATAATGAAAGTATTAAGCATGTTGAAGAAGAGGTTGTAGAATTAAACGAGAAAGTAGACAGGGAAATCAAGGTATTATCCTCTTTGAAAATAGATTGTCAAGAAAATACAGCTGCTATAACTGTGGTTAGGAAAAACATAAATAAAATTAACATGTCAACAAAACCGATGTGTGCACATCTTGTTTTTAAGTATATCAATTATCCTGTAGAAAATAAGTTTGAACTTGAAGAAGAAAGTATCAGAAACAAACGAATACTGTACAGAATAAAGAATAGAGGTGTCATCAGAAGATTCAAACAGAATATGCATAATAAACCCAAGTATAAATTCAAGGTTGATGATCTAGTTGTAATTCGAAATTACATTTTGTCGAGCAAGCTGAAGAAGTTTTCTGCCAAGCTGTGTCCTAAATATCGTGGACCTTACATAGTAAAAGATGATCTCAATAAAGGGTGTTTCAAACTTGAAGAGATAAGTACAGGTAAAATTATGAGAGTCAATCAATATATGATGAAGAAATACCATCAGAAAGCACACAATGATTAGGAATCTTGTGTTATGCCGGGATTCAGAATAGCATAATCGCTACGCAGTGTATGGTAAGAGTCCATAATTGTGGCTTTTTTCTTTCCTGTAGCATATTTCCCTTGGCCCTTAATCGTTTCAAATTTCGATTCTTTCCTGTCTTTGTGTAATGTTCAGTAAATTTCTTCTATGATGCATATCTTAACCAATCTTGTCCATAGTCATTTAAATTTGTATTTTCTCTGAAATAATTATGGAAGTTAAAATAGTAGCTTATTTTTCTAATCTTTAAATTGTTGATAAAACTTAACTTTTCTAAAATCTATCTATTGTAGTGTAAATAATTGTTTGCTTGCGGTATATTTTTTCATCATGTATTACATATTTTAATTATGTCTATTTTTTGTCAGGTATTATATTAGGTAACTAGGTTTTTCAGAGCAAATTATGTCCCATTTTCTCATCTTTCATTGCATATTGTGCCATAAGCCATATGTAGTTAGGTTATAGTTTTCTTCTGGGCTTTTAACCCATTTTGCATTTTATTTTTTTTTTTTTTTTTGCTGTCCAATACTTTGGATTTTTGGTAGACAAGTAGGTGTGATTCTTTTAGAGGTGTGGGCGTGAACCACATATGGCTGGACTCGATTATCTGACCTACTTGTTTGCGATATAAAACCTTAAGACTGCAACATCAAATGTTTGTAAAAACTTTTGCATACTTTTGTTTTTGTGGTCCGATACTAGAGTCTGCTATCACATTGCCTCACAGACATCTAGGAACTCTCCACCCAGTCACAATAGTCAAAATATTTTTTCCTTCACCAGTTGTTTCTGTGGGAGTGATAGCTCACAGTTATAACAAATTAGAGTCATACTAGGAATCTACAAAATTCCATAGTAGTATATTTTATTAAATATACTTCCTTATGAAAGTTTAGTACTGACATGTAGGATAGGCTCTAATTAATCTTTCTCTTCCTTGTATTATTTAGGAAATTTATTCACCCAATTTTCTTTTTCTCTTATTTGTATTTTTAGGGAACTTATTTACCCATTAGCCATCTTGATCGTCTTTGTATTGTAATCTTGAAATGGTTTGTACTTATTATACAGTCTTCAAATTCTGAAATTATTTAAAAAATAAATGGTTCAATTTAGAACATGCTGAAATTTAATCTTATGTATAAATTCTTTTGTTATAATAATAAAACTTCAAAATTTGAAAGTATTAATGAATTGTGTTGCCATATATATGAGATGTTCAATATAAATGAAAGTTAACTTGAATAATGTTTTCATTAAATAAAAACGTCTTGTCATATTATTAATTGAAATGAGTTAAAGGTTAAAATTTCTCTAAAGTTTTTGTAATTGATGTCTTTTTCTAAATTTAAAAAACTGTTTGTTCTATAAATTTTGATATGATTGATTATCGTTTGAAATGAATGCTGGAGTGTATGTAGAATTTTTAGTGGGGTTTGTTGATTAGAATTTTGCTGGTATGTGATTGTTTTTTGAGATGGAAACCCATTATTGCCTAAAGAAGGAATAACAGAGGTTATGACTTAGAGAGGCAGTAATGAGATAATATTTTTTTGTGTTGATTACTTATGTTAATTGCCATAGATGCAGATGATTACTTATGAATATTAATTGCCTTTGAAGCAAAATATTATTGATGTTTTGAATGATTTCTTGTTTAATGATTGATAGTAAAGTTTTGTCATGAAATGTAGTTTGTGTTTAGAACATTGAAAAGTCGAAATTAACTATAGTATCCAATGAACAATGATTAATAATATTAAATATTTTGCTTTTATACAATATTTGAACAAAAATTAAAATGAAAATTTATAAATTTGTCTACATAAATAATTTTGAAACCCTGAATGATAAATCATAAATGTGAAATGCTATAATTGAAATGTTATACTAAATGATAATGAAATGCAGATATATTATGAAATGATTGTGAGTAGAAGACCAATTGTCTGAATTTATTGAAATATGTATTGAAATTATTTTTGTTGTGATGATCTGATGTTTTTTACAATTTTGATAATGATACAGAGTGTTATGAAATTTATGTAACATGTATTTGTTTATGTTCTAAATTTTGAAGAATGGATTAATTTTTGTTATTTGAACAGTGAATAAATGGAAATGAAATTATTTTTTATTAAAATTTTGTAATTGATATAAAAAATAACAGTGAATAAATGGAAATGAAATTATTTTTTATTAAAATTTTGTAATTGATATCTCTATAGAGTTTGAGGAAATTTCACAATTTATGTATTGCTGACTGTATAATAAGATGTTAACAAATTTCATTTTTATATTGATTATATACTTAGAAATAATTTTCATGTGTATTAGATTGTATTGGTAGCCTAATCAAAATTTTCTTTTTAGTTTATAAGCATTTTAAAATAACAGGTACAGCATGGACATTAACATCAAAATAATTATCACGTGAATCTCGAAATCAACAAGTGAACGCCATGAAGAGTGTTAAGAACATTTGGGTGATTTTCGAACTAGTGTGACTCATTAATTGAATATCTACGCCAATATCTATGCTGATGCCTACACCAATGCCAACGCCAATATCTACGCGAATATCTACAATGATGTCTACACCAATGTCTGCACCAATGTCGAAGCCAATGTCGACACCAATGTATACGCCAATGACAATGCCAATGCCTATTGCTGACCATGTAACTCAAACTTCAACACTACCACATTACCTGGAGGTAATTGCCATCCATGTTCATATTCACAACTTTGAATTCAGGATAACAGTCACAGTATCATGAAAGAATTGATTCAAAAAATCCTCTCCTAAATTATTCCTGTATGCAGAACTCTAAACCTTGGAAGCTGAAAATATCAAAAAACCAAACCTTACCTAAATTAATCCTCACCTAAGTTAATCCTGTATGCAGCGTCTATCTCTTTTCCAAAAAACAAATTACATTGTCATTTCAAGCCTGAAATGTTCATTGTATAATTATATGATACAAAACTCACGTGACTCTGTATCAAGTTTGGTATGCAGCCGTCTACTTCAAGCATGAGGCAATGCTAACTGAGATGTCACCTGTATCGAGTTTGGTATGCAGCCGTCTACTACAAGCATGAGGCAATGCTAACCGTGATGTCACCTGTATTGAGTTTGGTATGCAGCCGTCTACTACAAGCATGAGGCAATGCTAACTGAGATGTCACCTGTATCGAGTTTGGTATGCATCAGTCAACTACAAGTATCAGCCCAACACTACGAGAGTATTCGGATCAGCCCAACACTGATGTCATCACACTGGAGTCACACTTAACTGAAATTCATACTGAGTGCCTTAACGGACTGTTTTCCAAAATTTGCATCGATAAAATCAACCGCGTCAATAGTGAAAGAAATGAACATTTTTTGATTTATTGAAATTTTATGTGAAAATTAAATGTAACAATTCATCAATAATTCATTTAAAAAATTTTATTTTTTGTTCAACATACTAAATTTTCATGCAATAAAAAGTTAAATTTTTCTATCTATTAAATTTATGTGCAATTTCAAAAACTATTCTTCATATATATTAAACTTTCTGTTGAGATATTTTCCTTAAATTATAAAGCCAAATCAAAAGTAATTTTGATATTCTATACTTTGAAATATTGTTTGGAAATGTATAACAAATGCTATTGATGAATTTTTATAATAATTTTCAATATTATAGGATGACATGTAATGTTTTTATAGAAAAAATTGTTACTGTTCTCGAATTTAATTTCAACAATTTCCATTTGTTTCAATGTAATTTTTTTTCTTTAAATTCTCAAACAGTAAAATTTTTTATGTCAAGAGGGGGGTATTTGTAATATTACATTTTTTCTCGATTAAAATCGAATCTTCAATTCGAGATCTATAGAACTTGATAGTAAATATCAGAGTAATCGATATGCGGACAACTTTTAACTGAGAATTTATCATAAATAATTGTGTTGCACATTCCATGGTATCACCGAAACAGAGTTAAAAGAATTAACAGATCATTATAAATATAGAGGATATATAAATTTAAAATAACAGTTTTGAAATAAAGTTTTATTGAGAACAAATGTAAAATGTAAATTCTAAACTTGTAATTTATAATTTTTTTTGGAATTTAATATTGATGACGTGTTCATAATGTCGTCACTGTTTTTGGCTTCATCTAAAAGGCGAGTCTTTGTTAGCCCTTCTCTAAAAAAATGGTGGCTGGCTATGGTGTTCTAATTTTGTGCTCTCTGAATATTTTTCTGTTTAATTGAAATTTATAATGTTTTTATTTGAGATTTGAACAGTTTTATGGTGTTCTAATTTTGTATAATTTGATTTGTGTGTCTACAAGCCTATAGCCATTGTTTTCAACTATATAAATGGATAAGTATTTTAGCTTATAATGATGCTATATGTTTTAGGTGTTGTAAGGTATTGTTCTGTGGATTTGTGTTGTATATTGCCAAAATTCTTATGAAAATTATAAGTTGGTTTGCTCTGATAACTGGATTTCTTATTCATAAGCGATAGATCCATTCATAATTTATTAAGAATCTACCATTTTGGAGCTGATAACTTCCTTTAGGTTAATAGGTGAGAAATGCTATCCAACCTATTTAGGATAAATTGGTAGCACGGCACACCTACCCGTACTATTTTATTAATAATTATATATAAAATAATTATTAATAAGTATCTCCACTCAGTTCATTGCATTAATTGACTTTACAAGAAAGTAAGTTATAATTTATAATAAAATAATTAGTTGAATGCAGTAAGTTGTAAGTAAGTATGACTCTGTTACACTATACTCAAATAATTAAATAAAAGCCTTCAAGTAAGGCAATGAAATATTTACGAATCGACTAGAATATTATTGATTCATGTAGTTAATTGAATTAGAAGTATTCAAATTATACATCTTGAAAGCGTATATATCATTGTCAAAAATATACGCGTGTATAAAATATAAGTGTTAATTACGGAAGAACTGAATGATTTAAAATCTATCTGATATGTTAGATATATGAAGGAACTCTTTAGGTACACAATCCTGCATTCAGAAATTCAAAAATATCATTGAATAATCAGTTTTTGACAAAAATGAAATGGGTAGTCCGAATTGTGTTCAACATCTATGTAGGTTACACGGAATTTATTGTACTTTGATTGTTTAATGACATAAAATCCGAAAAACCTCAATAACTTTTTTATTCGTTGACAGATTGACTTGAAAATTTATGGGTAGGACACTAATGTTAAGATAAATGTTCCTGTTTTTTTGTAGAATTTTTCCATGGCTCCTTTCCCCTCCAGATCCGAAAAACTGTTCGGGCGAATGGATTCTGTAAGACCGGTTTTCAATCTCCCGGCTTACTTATTCTTTAGCTCGCTTTTACGTGATTGTGTGATTATTGCCAGCAGAGGCTATCTATTGGACAGAGCTGATTATTTGCTTTGTGACTGTTATCCCACACCTTATCCCATACCTTATTACTCATAGATTCCTTTTAGTTTTGAAATCTTCAATAATAATCATATTGAAGATTTATTTAAAACTCATTGTACAAAATAATTAAATAAAAAAACACCTGCTCAGAGAATAACAACTTTCATTATTTTTATAGGTTCATATTCATGTATCTGAATTGTGCTGTGTAGTTGATTTAGCGCTCTCTCTCTCTCTCTCTCTCTCTCTCTCTCTGGTAGAGAGTTAGTGGGGAGGATATTTCTAATATTCTTTCCGAAGAATGGACATTGATATGTCCAAAGCTCCGCCAATTTATGTAGATGCATAACAATATAATTATTATCCATAGTTATTATATTACAAATTGCTTTTTCATATCATATACAGTTCAATAATTATTTTCTTAGCCTATATTATGTAAATTCATCTATAATTTTGCTGTATTGTAAGCTATTATATATAAGTGTATAAGCCAGTATATATTGTAATCTACATAAATAAAGTACTCAATCAATCAATCAATCACTCTCTCTCTCTCTCTCTCTCTCTCTCTCTCTCTCTCTCTCTCTCTCTCTCTCTCTCTCTCTCTCTCTCTCTCTCTCTCTCTCTCTCTCTCTCTCTAGTAAAGACTAGTAAACAACATCGATGTAAACTCACTTGACAAAATTGATATTGATGGTGTTGAAATAGCTTACTGTGATTCAGTTAAAAACCTTGGAATTAATGAACGAAAATCTTGACTGGTCTGATCAAATTAATAAGACTTGTAAATTTGTATTCCCTGCCATGCATTCATCGAAGAAGATGCAAGATATTCTTCCCAGAAAAATTAGATTGCTACTAGTCAAATCGCTCATATTCCCACATCTTATATATTGTTATTCTGTGCTCAATGATATACAAGTAACCTTAAACGATAAACTTTAGCGATGTCAAAACTATTGCCTCAGGTTTGTTTACTCTCTCCAACGCCGTGAACGAATCACTCAAGCCCATATTGATAGTTCAACTTTGAAGTTACCTGATCAGAGAATCATTCATGTGAATTTAGCATAAAAATTGTGTATAAGCTACATTCTAGATTGTTTCTTATTCAAACTCTTCCTGGAGTGGATCTCAGCATTCTAATTCTACATCCCTTCCCCTCTCTTTCGTATTATAATTCCCCCTTGGAAAATTATTTTTTTTTTGGAACTTTCATAATCATATTATCTTGTTATTTACATAAACTAATCTCTTTTGTATAATAATTTCTCTTCCCCATTAACATTATTTTTGGATTTACATCTACAAATCTCTTTTCTAATGATAACTCCCACTCCCTCATTATTCCACTTATTATTACATCATATCGATTTTCTAATTTTGGGAATTAACTTTTTCTTTATTTTCATCCTTATTATGATTTACTCTTTCCTGTTGATGTATGATTTACTCTTTTCTGAATGATTTATCGTTTCTATGATTTGGTTTTTACTTGATATTTTTCTTAATTTTTTATGCTCAGAATAATAATATTTCGTTTGAACTTTCAACTTTCATTTTCTACGGTTAAGTTCTGAAGGGGAGGGTATCCTTGATATCCTCTCTGAGAATTGACTTCTTAAGGTTCAAACTTCACCATTCATTTGAAAACATCACAGTAGTACCTCAACTTTTGCATATTTCATCATTTTTCTTGCTCAATATTATTGTAGAACTCATTAGTTAAAAGTAGACAGATAATGCTGAAACCGCGAGACTTTTCCCTTCTCCCCCCTCCCCCCACACCCATCCTACATCCCCCCCCACCACCCCCGCTCCTGCCACACCTCTCCTGCCCCCTCCCCTGCTCCTTAGAAGGAGAAGAACCTCTCCCTCACTCTCTCTAGAAGAAGGAGAGGTGGAAGAAGAAGGAGAGGTGGAAGAAGAAGAAGAAGAAGAAGAAGATGATGATAACGATGATGCTCTCTCTCTCTCTCTCTCTCTCTCTCTCTCTTTATGTTCAGCTCTATTTCATTTATAGATAGTCATGCCCAATTACATTCAGTCAAGCTCAATTACATTTAGTCACGGTCTATTTGATGATTTATAGCAGAGAGAGATATGTGTGAGAGAGAGAGGCAATCTACTGACAGATTTAAGTGAAACAAACTTCTTACTGTCATAAATTCTAGATGTACTTGACAACTAGGATGAGATTTTACCATTCTTTCAAGAATACATGTCCAGCAGTAACATTCAAATCCCATCTTTTCCTTTTAAAACTCTTTATGTTGTGTGTGTATTCAGCACAGTTGAATATTCTTTTGGAAGAATAATAGTGAATTCAAAGTTGTCTTCTGAATCTATATTGATATAAATTAAATCATTCTCACCAAATCTTACATTCTTAACATAGAACCAATCAAACTAAAAAACATTATGTAATGCTTTAATGGGATATATCTCCAATGAAAGTTCATTGAAAATTGGCATATCAAAGTGTGTCATTTCTTGTTGCAGTTTTCACTCATCTCACAGCACAATGTAGCAACGTTCATAGATAAGGATATACTAATTACAATCATATAAAGCTTCCTGTGAGACAACCTTGGACGTTATCATTACACACCAATTCTCCTCTCGGTCAAAGATTAACACGTTTTGAAATTTCAGTTCTGAGACCTTACAAGGAAGAATGCGGTTCCGGCCTAATTCAATACTCAATCATTAACACGTTTGCAATTTTACTTCACAGAGCTCACAAGGACGAATGCATCTCTGCTCTAATTCATCTCAAATTCGACCATTAGCACGTTTCGTGCATAATCTTGTTTCACCTTGGAAAAAATGGTTGTGAAGTAGAGAACACTCTCTCACGTTGAAATAGAATGTAGCTATCTATTTCTCATGCAATTTCTCCCAAGCAATTTGCATAGTGAAATCGGTTAAATCGGTTAAAGATTGATGTGATTCTAACTTGAGGGTTTTAGAACATTCCCGTAGATACTGAGACCCATTTTATCAGTAATTGAATCACCTACTTGATCTTCTGTCAAATTATGCTGTTTTGCCTCAATCCAATTCATATGAAAGCTCATATTTTTTTTTTTATATGAAAGCTAACTCTCGCGTAGTTCTGAACTATTTGGTAGGCTATTCAATGTATAAATAAAGTGAGATAAGCGGTGAATGCAGGTGAACATTGTTATCTTGTCACTTCATCATTCTCAGTATTTTTAATTGAAGATGCTATTTCCTCACGAATTGATTTGACTGTAGCTTGTAATTCATCTTTCTTAATAAATGCTTGCATTTCACCACTCAGATCATTTTTCAATACATAAGTTTCGCTAAACGTAGTTAGCAATGTATTTAAATCGTTTTTTGAAACAAATTGTTCAATCCCCTCCATAAGATTTGTCTTTATTGTATTAGTCATTGCGGATAATCGATCTTCAAACTCTTGTTTTGTTATAACAATGTTATTCAATGCCTGCACAGTTTTATCCAAATATTCCTTATCAACCGATAATGAATGAGTTTCATTTACTCTAGTAAAAAGTTCTGTGCTAAGATGATTCAATCTGGTATTTAGATAATTTCTATCTAATACTTGCAAATCTTTAATCTTGTCTGAGATAACTTTCAATTTCTCATCCAAAAAATTCTTGTCAACTTTATTATCATTGATTGTATTCAAGTGCGATCTGAATATCTTTGTTGTTGATTTGAGATCATGTAGAGAATTCTCCAAATTGATAGATTTCTCTTCAACTCCCCTATCGATATTGTCTGATAACTGTTGTAATGTACTGAAGATGTGTTCCTTTTCGATCTTGTTCAATCCAATATCCTCAACTATATTAGATAATTGTGAATCTAAATACGAATGCAGAGATTCACTAACACCCTGTTGATTAATTGCCTGGATTATTCTCTCACTAAAACTGTCAAGATCTGGTTCATTCCATACAATCTCTTTCTTTGCAATGACTCTCTCGCTTTTACCTCCGAATCTGTGCACGCTCATTCTGCAACTAAACAATAATTTTACCTTCACGTAATTCCTCTATAATTGATGCAATCTCAACATCATGACCCAAGTGTCCAGCAAGTTTTGATGATTTTAATAAATGAAGTCTCTGAACCAATTCATCATAGTTGTCATAATATTGGTAAATTCTATTGCTAGAAGTATTTTTTGCAAATTTCAATAACCCTGAACCTCTCTTACTTGCTTTTTTAACAGGAAACAGCATTTGAATTAAGCGAGACTTTACACCAGTGTCACGTTTCACATATCCTCGTCTATCCAAATGAACTTTTGTTATTGATGAACTCTTCTTGTATTTATTTAGATCTTTTTCATCAAAGAGATATGAATTTGGTCTTGGGGCAAATAACAGTTCTAATAGACCATGTGTAATTCGGAATTTTTCGTTATCAATATAAAAGAAGTAGTTATCAAAGCTAACAACCATCTCACCCATAAAATATAATTTTCGGTCAGAATCATAGGAAATTCCATAAGGAATCGGGTTATCCAATTTTTCACTATGAAATGTATACAAATATTGTGCAAGCACTTGATTCCTTATCTTCTTTATTTTGCTGCTTGTATCACTCTCAAGCCTAGTTGAATTAAATATACTTGAATCGTTCATGCTTAGATCTTTTTCAGCTGCTGATGGTGATGCAACTTCTATTGTTTCACTATAATCATCATGTTTTTCTCCTAGTTCCATACTTTCTTTGTCTTCATCTTCTTCTTCTTCTTCTTCTTCTTGTTCCTCCTTTTTTGGTATAAAACTCTGATCAGATTGGTGAGAAGATTTAGTTATCCCCATTTCAACTAGAGGTGTGATAATCGGTTTAAAAAGTTTTTCTCTGTAATCGTCAGATTGCTTTTCAAAATGTACAATGCTTCTATGTTTATCTCTAATAACTTTCCTCAATTTCTTAATCTTATCGATTAGAGCAATGCTAGCATTTTGTCTTCTACGAGACATCCTCATTCTTTCACTGCTACTCACTCTCTACTGAATGTCAATAAAGTTATCCAGACCCTGCCTATATTTTCCATGATTAGCTACACATTCAGTCATAATAGTAAGAAAACTATGCTTCTTAGAATTCCACACATTTGAACACAATTTACTGAAATCTCTGAAGCAAATACCTTCACCCACATAATCTCTATGTATCAATTTGAGTGATAATTGATCAATTTTGAATATAACAATCATATTTGCATTATCTCTGGTGAAATGTTTTTGTGTTGCACCATAACTTTGAATTGTCACAAAGTGAATTTTGGTCACAAAGTGATGGAGAGCCGTCGTCTAGTGTAAAATTAGCAAATTTATTCTGTTTTAGAATAAGAATAGGGTCGACTGCCAGATATATTTTGTTAGATTTGTAGTTGTGTATATGCATTATCACCATCGCCGTCAACCCCTTTAAATCATCAGCAGCGGATTCATCTAACCAGAAATTTCCAGATCTTGTTTACCACTCTGAGCGTTCTCGTATTTAGTATTGCAGCAGCAGCAGCCGTATCATCAAAACGATAAGCGGCTACCGAGTCTAGTCGGTATCATTCTTCTTGTAATTTCTGGTGAGAAATATTGTTTACCGGCCTGATTTAGTGTAGCAATTAGTATCATTGTCATCATTAGCTGCACCCTTAGCATCAGCACTAGTGGATTCAAACCCTGTCACATGACCAGTGGCATGATCGTCTTTTCAGACTCCCATTGGTCGGCAATCTCTTTTCCCCCGGCCTCCTAATTTTCAGCGACCCGGTGCTGCTTCAAGAAGACCTGGGAGAGAAGCAGTTGTTTGGTGAACGGGTTTGTGTACGGCTGCGTTCCGAGCAGCGCTCCTAATAGTGGTGTACTAGAGGGTTAATATTCTATTCTGTATTTTAGTGAATGGAATATTGTATGTCGAATTGCCGACTGTATTTGAAGGTGGATTTTCCTGGGGGATTCTCTGTCCTTGTAGGTTTCATTTAGGGCAGTTGTTCGGTGGTTGAGCGTGAGATCGGGTCGCAAATCTCCTCTCCTTACAATGTTCCCGATACTAATTATTATTCTATTTTGTGTTAACATAGAATATTGTAGGCCGAGTTCCGGACAACTCGGAGTTAGGACTCCCTTGTGGGTTTTTCTTTCTTGTCAGCTATTTTTCCAAAATTTGTATCACTGGAGGTGAACGTGTTATCCTTTGGTTTGAAACCTGTAAGGGATCTCAAGTTTGTGCTACAAATAGTTGAGTGGGAAATTTAGCTAGGCTCTTATAGCGGATTATTTTTGAGTACTTAATTTATAAGCCTCGACTCTGTCGCTTCACGACGTTTTTAATTATAATACAGGAAGTGGGAATCGGTTCGCTATTCTCCGTATTTGGATCTGCAGTGATTCAGGTAACTGTATGTTAGGACTGGTCACTTGTGTGCATTTCCTCTTCTGTAATAAGATAATCTCAGTTTTAAGGGGTGTATTTTCCTTATTAATTTTCATATCATTAGGTGGACCTGTATTTTAACTGATTTAGCAAATTCAGACTTGCTGTAATTCCAAGTAGGAAAATTCCAATCATTTCCTTGAGAACTCAGGTACAGCTTGAGTTCGTCCTTGTCAAAGTTGGTAGACTGCGACGTCCTTTCTTTTTCTTTCTCTTCACTTTCCCTATTCTAAAATCCTTCTAGCTCTCAGGTACAGCTTGAGGACTTCCTTGCCGAAGTTTCTAGACGGCGGCATCCTTTCTCTTTCTTTCTCTTAATTCTTCCTGTGTTAAAATCCTTCCTGATCTCAGTTTCAGAGTCGAGATTGTCCTAGTCGCGGGTTTTCAGACCCGCGAATCCTTTCTAAGATTCTTAGAAACCTGTCTTCTTTGATAGCAAATATTATTTGCTGGCTTTACCTGTGGAAAATTCACGAATTTTCCCGTGATCTCAGTTGCAAATTAGAGATCGATCTTGTGGTAGTCCTTAGACTGACAATTACTTGGAAAAGTCTATTGAAATCTTTTCCTGAATTAGGAGTCTCTAACTTCATATTATCCTTGTGGAAAATCCTGGAAAAATCCTTTCCTACCCTGACAACGACAGACTGTTGTCTTCCCGATATTATTCTACAGACTGTGTCTGTGAAAAATCTTTTCTATCCTCTCATAATAGTCGACATACTGACTATTAATTTAAAAGCGTTTTGGACGATTGAGAGCGATTCCCATACCCTTAAGGGCAGTCACAGATTGGCCCTCAATAACTGGCGCGCAGTCACCAGATTAGTGCGGAAATCCTGTTTAGCAGTTTCAGAATTGCTGAAAATCCTTTCGCAGCCGCAGGCTCGCGACTCAGAAATCCGACACCCGAAACCTCATCCTCCAAACTTTAATTATCATAAAATTGAAATTGATATACTGTATTAAGCTAGCAGGTCCAGCTTGACGAGAGCTAGAGCACAATTCTCAGATTGTGGATTATTGAGCAGATATTTATTTGCTGTAGAGAATAATAATCTTATTATTGATTCTCTGTTCCCTATACCCTATACTGTATACCTCATACCCGGCACCCTATTCTCTATAGCTTACACCCTATACCGTGCCCTATTTAACTACATCTTAAATACTACCAATAACTCCATAGTTCCGTCAAACCTTTACCCCATAGCTCTCACCTTAAACACCATAGAAAAACCACATCCCGGGCTTGCAGGTACAGCTTGCTCGAAGTCAATTCGCAGTTGGTTCAGATTGCGTACTACCTTTATAAATAGAATTATTGGTAGGGGTCTGATAGTCAGATCCGTCTCCTTGTATAGGGTTATCTTAATCTCCCTTAACACCCACCCTGTATTCCAAAGGCCGAGGGCCGAATCGGCCAGCAACGGCACGAGCAAACACTCTTCCCCTGAAAGTAAAAATCTCGCGAAAGAAGCAGAGGGTAAAGAATCAGGATAGAGGGAGAAGTGTAGGTCCGGTAACTCCACCTGTCAGTACAGCTACTGACCCCGACCCATATCCGACTGTAGCTAGTCTGCGTTGTAGCAATACTTCGCAATTATTTGGAAACCTAGAGGGTGGAATAGGACATCCTAATAGAATTAAATATGCTGTATCAATATTACAATGTGTACCCATAGTAAAATAATCTCTTATTTGAGGTGTGTGAGTAAGTTGTAAATCATCAAATATAACTAGAGAATATTGTGGTATATTGTTTGGATGTGGAATGCTATCGGGAATATCATTCACATGACCAATTCATTAGATATTTTTTATCAAATATCTGTTTCTTTTTAGAAATTCTCACAATATCACCTAGCTTATATTTTGGTTTCAACACTTTTAATTTGAATCGTCCATTAAATGCAGAGTTTAGTGATTCTAAAACGTGTTTACGATGTATTTTAGTTACATCTTTAGGTCACATTCCAATGGTACTGTGTACTGTATTGTTATAATCATCTACAATATTTTGTAAGTTATTAACCCGGTTTTTACTCCCACGTTCAGTTAAAGATCGATATATTTTTGATTTTATTGTACGATTAAATCTCCCAGCGATACTAGCTTTCTTATCAGTAAAAACTAGGGATGGGTATTGATACATTGATGTTTAAAAACATCGATGTTTCAACATCAAACATCAATGTTTTTAACATCGATGTTTACTGTTCGTTGGTTTTACCTAGACATCGGTCATCCGATGTTTTTTCCAACTAAAAAGTAAAAACAATTCTAATTCTTTAATTTGATACAAGTTTTTTTTATTATTTTGTTTAAAGAGGATTATCTTGAGAGCAATAAGCAATAGTAACAGAATAACAATCATTATCTCTATCATAGCAAGGAAAAATAACAGGCAAGAGATCAGTGGGCAGAAGACGAATATCTTGGTTGCCCAACTTAAGGGATTGGTTCCAGTGTACATCCAATGACCTATTCAGAGCAGCTGTAAATAAAATTAAAATCGCCATCATGATAGCCAACCTCCGCCATGGAGACAGTACATGAAGAAGAAGAAGATCTCTATCATATTTAGTGTAGTATTCTGTTTAGTGTTTTTTGTGAATATAGATCACTCTTGTGAAAGATCTCGCATAAGTTTTGATTTCCTGCAGATTGCTATTCTTATTTTTCAATCAGGCTCTCTGTATTTTTATGTGAGACTGTTGGATACTCTTGACGATTTACATTACTTCTGTGGCTCGTGTCAAGGTTAGATAGTTAGAATTGAATTTAGAATTGAATAAGAGGTCGGATTCTTCGTTTCTTAGGAAGAAAGAGTTTTTTCTTACTACAATTATTTCCTCAACATGTGTTCAACACTAATTAATCTAGCTCTGGAAAAGAGGTCCTCGTATTGTAAGGAGTGCAGATATCCATATAAAAAAACTTAATCCATTTTCATTCCCTAAAAAATCTATCAGGTATTGAATGAATACGATATGAGTATCAATGATTGCTAAAATTAGCTTAGGGTGAAATTTTAAGACCGAATCCTCAAGGATATCCCGAGAGGCTTCAGACTAAACCATGAAGATGACAAATCTTGTGAACTAGAGTTGATGTATCTTTCTAGTCACAACCCGACTTCAATTATTCGAAAGACTGTTACTTGAATACCACAAGTCCAAAATTGCTGTGATTTCAGTTAGTAAAATAAAATAAATAAATAAATTCAATTTTATTGTCAGCCAGCCTAAAAAGCACAAGACAAAGTCACACAAATAGAACATGAAATAGACAGTCACACATTAAGAGACACATTGTTACTATTACATTGCTATTTAGATTACTTTTCCAAATATTACAAAAACAAAGACAATATTACATAATTTGGCAGCTAGTTCATACGTGCTAACAATAAGAATTAAGGTATGCTGATTCTGCTCTCGTAAAATTCACTTAATTTATAAAAAGGATTTTTTGCCAGCCAATCGTGCACCTTTAATTTGAACAGTTTTAGGGGTGTTTGTTGGAGGTGTAGCGGTAACCTATTATACACCTTTTGCCCAACTGCTTCAAAACTGTTTAAAGATTTAGACAATCTTTGGTATTGAATATAGATCTGTCTATTGTTTCTGGTATTAACAGAGTGAACAGTATTTCTTAATTGATAACGATGCAGATTCTCCTTAGTGTATAACAAAACAGAATATATGTACTGATTTATTACTGTCAGAATTTTATTATTTATGAATAAAGGCCTACAGTGTTCTAAATAAGGTGATTCCGTGATTATTTGCAATAACCTTCAGTAACTAAGATATCCTTTAGTAACTGTTGAGATATTGGAACAATAGCTCCAGATAAAATTGTAGTCACTTTTAAAGCTCTTTTTGTGCTCTACAATCTGAGATCAGGTATAGCGATCTATCTCATATTCCAGGTACACCTGACAACAATGCTCCTTGTATTGTGAAAAACACCTAATTTTCAGCCTCAAGCATCATCACCAACTACATTGTCCTCACATTGATATTTGGCACAACGACATAAGTTCTTGAGATTATGTTCTATGAGAATCACCCGTAAGATACACTCCATTTCAGTATTTCCTAGTGGAGAGGCGCGCTTAAGGACACCTCAAGGATCAAAATTTCAAATACATAACTTTTGACACAATGCTCAGATTTCATCGTACTACACTTCATCCTTCTCGGTTCGTCACGGCGGTTCAAAATCATGCATAATAAGTCAAATTCTGTCGAAAAATGGAAAATTTATTGTTGAGTGTACACTTAAGCCCATATTCCAATACACAGAAAATGACCAATTTCTATATTCAAAGTTGCATGTCTTGTGAAATACTTCTGATAAAATTTCCAAATCTAGTGAGAATGTGAAAATTGTCCCCCTCTACCCACTCCAATAAATAATACTTTCGATTCCAAAACAATTTGAAGTTAAGTTTTAAAAAATGATGATTCCAGTTTTTACATTTTTTTCATAATTTTACTGGTGATCAAGAGTTTCTAAAACGAGTCTGATACATCATAGAAACTTACGATTGATTAAAAATTGTAGATAAATTCATCCTCTACAAGCTCAGTTGCCTAAAATTCATCTTGAATCACTTTTCGCTATCATAGAACTGCCAAAACTGTTAATATGAGAAAAATATCTACAATTTCCGGATTTTTTTCAACAATCAAATCTCACTTTACAAACATATTTTTTCATGAATTGTTCACAGTGGATAAAATAGAAAATTCTATTGTACATTCCAAGATCATGTAATAATTTTTATAATAAGGGGTTACCGAGATACATAGCTTTGAATATAGAAATTGGCCATTTCTTATGTATTGAATATGAATAAGTACCTACCTACACTCAACAATAAATTTTCCATTTTTTGACCGAATTTGACTGTTGATGCATGATTTTGAACCACCTTTGCGAGCCGAGAAGAATGAAGTGTAGAACGATGAAATCTGAGCATTGTGTCAAAAGTAAATTATAAGTGTTTGAAATTTTGAGCCTTGAGGTGTCCTTAAGCGTGCCTCTACTAGGAAATACTGAAATTAAGTGGATCTAACGGGTGATTCTTACCCATGAACTTATGTCTATTGTCCATTGTGCGAAATATCAATGTGAGGACAAAGTAGATGGTGATGATGGTTGAAGCTGAAAATTAGGTGTTCTCCACAATACAAGGAGCATTGTTGTCAGGTGTACCTGAAAATCTATATGACATAGAGCGCTCTACCTGATCTCAGATTGTATAGCACAAAAATATGCCTAGAGGGATTTTGAATTATACATCTAAATTGTAACAATTGGAAGATATTGTCAGCAAGAAGCAAAGATGATGAATCGCATAGTATCTATATTATAAAATTCAATTTTAGAAATTTGTTACAGAAAATGAAGTTTCTGTTTGTTTGTCAAAACAGTGTAGGAAAAACTATACTATATGCTTTTGCATTTGTTTTCATGAGTTTACTACTGTCAAAGGTGTAAACTTGAGTTCAAAGTGTTAGCAATGCTATTTTCTAAATAAGTCACTTGACTGATACTATTACATCAGTATCTCTTTCCTCATGCATGAATCTTTCCACCCAGCTTGATTCTAATTTTATAAATATATGTTTGGTTTCTCAAAGTCTTTCTTGTTAGTGTGTGTGGCTTCCAAACTATGAAATATCACACTTTCCTTCTCCTCCAAAATGAAGAAATTATCCAACACTGTGAGTGAGAATATTGTACAACAGCTAAAGCCAACGAAATTATAGTGTTTTTTCACTCTCGACTTTTCACTCTAACTTTGAGTGTGGGTTAAGAGTAGTGAGATGAAGAAGAGGCTATTCATACCAATCTGGAGAGTGATCATTTACTGTAATCTAATTCATGTTGAAAATGTACATCTAACTAGACATAGAAGTCTCCTCATAACTAACCAAATCCCTAGACATATTTATTGTTTAACAGAGGATGCTAACAACAAAAAATTCGTACCAAAAATATTCTATTGCTTGAAGCAAAGAGTATCTTACTTACATCATATTTTAATCTTAATTTTCCAGCATTGTGGTGTTATTACAGTATTCCATAAAAGGTTTTCCATGCTTGTGACAGAAACTCAATTGATATAAATCTATGTTCCTTATAGCATTTGACACAAATTATCCCTCTTGATAGACGAATCTCCTTCGACAGTGTAAGGGATTGTGATCACAAGTCACTATGATCGAAATACACTCAAGTTTCTCTCTCAAATTTGTATTTCTTTTTCAAATTCTGCTAGTTGCTGTTCCCCGAATGTCTCTGTGACTTTCAAAAAACTCTACTCATCTAGTTGTAGCTTATACATCTCGCCTGATAGAGGAATCAAATTATCGCTTTGCTTCTCTCAACAATATAATATATAGCCACTTGTGCTTTCACCAACTTAATCTGAATCATGATTCGACTTTCAATTCATTTGACTTGGAAGTAGTATCTTTTGGATACATCAAGGTTGTCTTTACATGTCTCTTATACTTATCTAAATACCTACTTGCATAATTACTCAAATATAACTATAATCAATAGCTTTCATTTTTCCTTTGATAGAAAAAGTTCCTCTTCCTTCGTTCTGCCTTATCTCTAAATAAGTAATCATTCACTGTCATATCAAAATAAAAAAAATTATAATATTATTCTTTTCTCGTCATGCTCACTCTCCATGAATGGAATCTTATACTATTTCTTAATGCCAATATTACAATTGATCTTCTTGCTATGTGATTTTCAATCATTTGTATTTTCCCTACATTTAACAATCTGTCTATATACAGATTTTATTTGAACTTTTCAACTTTACTGTGTCTAATTTTGCTTCAACTCTGATGCTCCATTTTCTCAATTTTGGTGATGCAGAAAATTGTATAAATTAGTAGGTGTGAAGCTTCATGGTTTTTTCTTATGACTGATCCTTTAAAATCTTTACCACAAATAATGTACATATAGTAAGATCAAATTGAATAAAACAAGATGAATTGAATCTCTTCCATTAGAAGAAGTGAGAAGGAGAGTTAGAATGAGAGAGTAGTGTACTTGATAAGAATGACTCGAGGTTTCCAAGCTTGGCTGTTTGCATAGAGTGAGATTTCAGAATCATTCTTTTCTGTCAGTGTTACTTGAATTGTTTTGAGATTTCCACTTACCATTGCTGCAATGACAAGTCCATAAAGAGGAAGAACAATTCAGTTAAATCTGTCAGTTAGATACATGCCTCAGTTCTGTTATTTCCTTAAGAAAAACCTGTCACTGGAAGTTTCATTTCTCCAACAAATGGTGTTGTGAGAAAGAAGTGAAAAATGAGATGGTAGACTTGATAAGAATGTCTCGAGGCTTGCTGACTGAAATTTTAGAATCACTCTTCACTGTCAGTATTACTTGAGTTGTTTTTAGATTTCCACTTACCATTGCTGTAATGACAAGTTCATAGAGAGGAATAATGATTCAGTTAAATCTGTCAGTTAGATATATGCCTCAGTTCTGTTATTTCCTTAAGCAGTAGAGCCATTGAATTTCTCATTCTCCATTCCTCTCCTTCTTCTACTTCCAAACTCGATTCACTCTAGTTGAAAGAAAGCAACTACTTCTTCTTCTTCTTCTCTGTTCTCATACTTCTTCCTTAGACACACTTCTCCTTTCCTCTACTTCTTCCTCTTTTTGAAAGCGACTACTTCTTCTCTGTTCTTATACTTCTCTATGATATTATGATAAATTTTTTGAATATGATTATTGTTTCACTTGAATCTGTGAGTTAGACAAAGATGACTCGGTTAAATCTGAGTGTAAGATGAAATTTTCGTTTCACTTAAATCTGTCAGTTGGACAAAGATGTTTCAGTTGAAGCTCTCCTTTTTCTCATTCTCCTTCCAAACTCGATTCACTTTAATCTGTCAGCAGTAGAGCCATTGAATTTCTCATTCTCCATTCCTCTCCTTCTTCTGCTTCCAAACTCGATTCACTTTAATCTGTCAGCAGTAGAGCCATTGAATTTCTCATTCTCCATTCCTCTCCTTCTTCTACTTCCAAACTCGATTCACTTTGGTTGAAAATCACACAGTTAGAAGTAAGATGTTTCAGTTAAATCTGTCAGTATGTGAGAGGGGGGAGGGGGGAAAACTCATAAAGAATGCTCGAAATACGTCAAATAAAGACTACTCACCATATTTGAAGCTAGAATTTTTACCTTTTATAACATTTGCAATGCTATTGTGAGTACAGAAATTAATCAATCCAATCTCCCATCCTTTATTTTTATCCAAATCGAGAATTTCCTGCGAATGTTCATAGAGGTCACTTGATCTAGATCGTAATGTAATAACAACTATCTTATATGTTTTTGGTACAAATACTGGATTACAACTGGTTTGCAAAAAACAAGAGCATAAGGTATCCACATATATTTGTATGTAATGGTTGCATGTGCTCAACATTGTAAAAAATATTCACACCTGTTTCTTTTTTCCAATATTTATTCAATTCATAAGGTGGTTGTAAATTACCAATTGGATCAAAATGATAAACATTTGATCCCCGTTTCTTATAACCAACCCAGTGTGTACCATGTCCAGATTGAGTGTCTAAATTAACAAAACAATTCTCATTTTTCAGAATTTTATTGGGTAATGTATCTATCATGTATACACCTTGTAGGGGAATTTGAAATGATTTACACCATTTTATTAGATCGTGATTAGACAATTCACCATTGATATTCATTTTTTCACCTTCTTTGTCTTTCTACGTTGTTTAACTCCTTTTTTACTTTTTTCTTTGGGAATAAACTTACACCATATGGTGAGGAGGAGGAGGAGGGGTTGAGACCAATCAAAATACAACCACCAGTCGAGATTGGGGGGTACAGTTTCAAATAGTAGCCTCTACCTGCTAGGGATGGGTATAGAAAGACAAAACATCGATGTTTTGAACATCGAAGTTTTTTCATCCTAACATCGATAAGTGAAAAACATTGAACAGTAAACATCAATGTTTTTGAACATTGATGTTTCTAAACATCATTTATCGCCCTATGTTTTTATGGATGATACTATTAGTCCAGTCAATATAGACATAAAAAAGGGGGTGTGTTTGCAATTTATATTGTAGTTCTGATTTTTTAATATATTATTTGGGTACATAAGAGAAGTCCAGAACCAATTTCTTCATGCAAGATTTCCTTGTGCTAGATACAAGATAGCCCAAAAACCTCGTATTTTTGGCTCGTTTTCCAGTTTTCAACTATTTCTGCCAAATCTCTCCCAGATTATATAATTCTGAAAAAAATAAGATCTCCTCTCTCTATCTCCAATGAGTACTTTGTTATACTTTTTCAAAAATGAGTAAAATTTTGAAGAAAAAATAAATTTTGATGAATTTTAGTTTTTAATCAACAATATCTTCCAATTGTTACAATTTAGATGTATAATTCAAAATCCCTCTAGGCATATTTTTGTGCTATACAATCTGAGATCAGGTAGAGCGCTCTATGTCATATAGATTTTCAGGTACACCTGACAACAATGCTCCTTGTATTGTGGAAAACACCTAATTTTCAGCTTCAACCATCATCACCATCTACTTTGTCCTCACATTGATATTTTGCACAATGGACAATAGACATAAGTTCATGGGTAAGAATCACCCGTTAGATCCACTTAATTTCAGTATTTCCTAGTAGAGGCATGCTTAAGGACACCTCAAGGCTCAAAATTTCAAACACTTATAATTTACTTTTGACACAATGCTCAGATTTCATCGTTCTACACTTCATTCTTCTCGGCTCGCAAAGGTGGTTCAAAATCATGCATCAACAGTCAAATTCGGTCAAAAAATGGAAAATTTAATGTTGAGTGTAGGTACTTATTCATATTCAATACATAAGAAATGGCCAATTTCTATATTCAAAGCTATGTATCTCGGTAACCCCTTATTATAAAAATTATTACATGATCTTGGAATGTACAATAGAATTTTCTATTTCATCCACTGTGAACAATTCATGAAAAAATATGTTTGTAAAGTGAGATTCGATTGTTGGAAAAAACCCGGAAATTGTAGATATTTTTCTCATATTAACAGTTTTGGCAGTTCTACGATAGCGATAGATCGCTATACCTGATCTCAGATTGTAGAGCACAAAAAGAGCTTTTAAAGTGACTACAATTTTATCTGGAGCTATTGTTCCAATATCTCAACAGTTACTAAAGGATATCTTAGTTACTGAAGGTTATTGCAAATAATCACGGAATCACCTTATTTAGAACACTGTAGGCCTTTATTCATAAATAATAAAATTCTGACAGTAATAAATCAGTACATATATTCTGTTTTGTTATACACTAAGGAGAATCTGCATCGTTATCAATTAAGAAATACTGTTCACTCTGTTAATACCAGAAACAATAGACAGATCTATATTCAATACCAAAGATTGTCTAAATCTTTAAACAGTTTTGAAGCAGTTGGGCAAAAGGTGTATAATAGGTTACCGCTACACCTCCAACAAACACCCCTAAAACTGTTCAAATTAAAGGTGCACGATTGGCTGGCAAAAAATCCTTTTTATAAATTAAGTGAATTTTACGAGAGCAGAATCAGCATACCTTAATTCTTATTGTTAGCACGTATGAACTAGCTGCCAAATTATGTAATATTGTCTTTGTTATTTGTAATATTTGGAAAAGTAATCTAAATAGCAATGTAATAGTAACAATGTGTCTCTTAATGTGTGACTGTCTATTTCATGTTCTATTTGTGTGACTTTGTCTTGTGCTTTTTTGGCTGGCTGACAATAAAATTGAATTTATTTATTTATTTTATTTTACTAACTGGAATCACAGCAATTTTGGACTTATGGTATTCAAGTAACAGTCTTTCGAATAATTGAAGTCGGGTTGTGACTAGAAAGATACATCAACTCCAGTTCACAAGATTTGTCATCTTCATGGTTTAGTCTGAAGCCTCTCGGGATATCCTCGAGGATTCGGTCTTAAAATTTCACCCTAAGCTAATTTTAGCAATCATTGATACTCATATCGTATTCATTCAATACCTGATAGATTTTTTAGGAAATGAAAATGGATTAAGTTTTTTTTTAATGGATATCTGCACTCCTTACAATACGAGGACCTCTTTTCCAGAGCTAGATTAATTAGTGTTAAACACATGTTGAGGAAATAATTGTAGTAAGAAAAAACTCTTTCTTCCTAAGAAATGAAGAATCCGACCTCTTATTCAATTCTAAATTCAATTCTAACTATCTAACCTTGACACGGGCCACAGAAGTAATGTAAATCGTCAAGAGTATCCAACAGTCTCACATAAAAATACAGAGAGCCTGATTGAAAAATAAGAATAGCAATCTGCAGGAAATCAAAACTTATGCGAGATCTTTCACAAGAGTGATCTATATTCACAAAAAAAACTAAACAGAATACTACACTAAATATGATAGAGATCTTCTTCTTCTTCATGTACTGTCTCCATGGCGGAGGTTGGCTATCATGATGGCGATTTTAATTTTATTTACAGCTGCTCTGAATAGGTCATTGGATGTACACTGGAACCAATCCCTTAAGTTGCGCAACCAAGATATTCATCTTCTGCCCACTGATCTCTTGCCTGTTATTTTCCCTTGCTATGATAGAGATAATGATTGTAATTCTGTTACTATTGCTTATTGCTCTCAAGATAATCCTCTTTAAACAAAATAATAAAAAAAACTTGTATCAAATTAAAAAATTAGAATTGTTTGTACTTTTTAGTTGGAAAAAACATCGGATGACCGATGTCTAGGTAAAACCAAGGATAAGTGAAAAACATCAAACAGTAAACATCGATGTTAAAAACATTGATGTTTGATGTTGAAACATCAATGTTTTTAAACATCAATGTATCAATACTCATCCCTGGTTTTTACTGATAAGAAAGCTAGTATCACTGAGAGATTTAATCGTACAATAAAATCAAAAATATATCGATCTTTAACTGAACGTGGGAGTAAAAACCGGGTTAATAACTTACAAAATATTGTAGATGATTATAACAATACAGTACACAGTACCATTGGAATGTGACCTAAAGATGTAACTAAAATACATCGTAAACATGTTTTAGAATCACTAAACTCTGCATTTAATAGACGATTCAAATTAAAAGTGTTGAAACCAAAATATAAGCTAGGTGATATTGTGTGAATTTCTAAAAAGAAACAGATATTTGATAAAAAATATCTAATGAACTGGTCACCCGAATATTTCCGAATTGTGAGCATACATCCCACAAGACCTATCACTTACTCATTAGAAGATCTTAGTGGTGAGATAATACAGGGTGGGTTTTATCAAGAAGAAATTAAAAAAACACATTTGAATGAATCTGAAAGAGATGTTTATTTGATAGAAAAAATATTGAGATGAGATTACTTGAATTGTTTTGAGATTTCCACTTACCATTGCTGCAATGACAAGTACATAGAGAGCAAGAACAATTCAGTTAAATCTGTCAGTTAGATACATGCCTCAGTTCTGCTATTTCCTTAAGAAAAAACCTGTCACTGGAAGTTTCATTTCTCCATGCAAATAGTGTGTGTGTGTGTGATTTAGAGAAGCAATTAGCATTGTCAAGCTTGACTTGTAGAATTTCTTAGTGGGTAGCAGACTGCATTCATAACTTCTTCTTCTTCTTCTTCCTCTCATTCTTCTCTTTGGGAGCTATTGTACATGATGGAATGTGATTATCGTTTCACTTGAATCTGTCAGTTACACACACTTCTTATTTCTACTTCTTCCTGTTCTTCTTCTTCTTCTCTGTTCTCATACTTCTTCCTTAGACACACTTCTCCGTTCCTCTACTTCTCCCTCTTTTTGAGAGCGACTACTTCTTCCTCTTCTTCTCTGTTCTCATACTTCTTCCTCTCTTTGGAAGCTTGTTATTATATCGTTTCACTTAAATCTGACAGTATTAGACACACTTCTCCTTTCCTTTACTTCTTCCTCTTTTTGAAAGTGACTACTTCTTTTCAGTTCTTATACTTCAGTTCTATACTCTGTGATAGCATGATACATTTTTTGAATGTGATTATTGGTTCACTTAAATCTATGAGTTAGACAAAGATGACTCGGTTAAATCTGAGTGTAAGATGAAATTTTCGTTTCACTTAAATCTGTCAGTTGGACAAAGATGTTTCAGTTGAAGCTCTCCTTTTTCTAATTCTCCTTCCAAACTCGATTCACTTTAATCTGTCAACAGTTGAGCCATTGAATTTCTCATTCTTCATTCCTCTCCTTCTTCTACTTCCAAACTCGATTCACTCTAGTTGAAAGAAAGCAACTACTTCTTCTTCTTCTTCTCTGTTCTCATACTTCTTCCTTAGACACACTTCTCCTTTCCTCTACTTCTTCCTCTTTTTGAAAGCGACTACTTCTTCTCTGTTCTTATACTTCTCTATGATATCATGATAAATTTTTTGAATATGATTATTGTTTCACTTAAATCTGTGAGTTAGACAAAGATGACTCGGTTTAATCTGAGTGTAAGATGAAATTTTCGTTTCACTTAAATCTGTCAGTTGGACAAAGATGTTTCAGTTGAAGCTCTCCTTTCTCTCCTTTTTCTCAAACACGATTCACTTTAATCTGTCAGCAGTAGAGCCATTGAATTTCTCATTCTCCATTCCTCTCCTTCTTCTACTTCCAAACTCGATTCACTTTGGTTGAAAATCACACAGTTAGAAGTAAGATGTTCCAGTTAAATTTGTCAGTAGGAGAGTCTTGGATTTCTCATTCTTCTTCTCCACAGTAAAAATCTCACAGTTGGAAGTAAGATGTTTCAGTTAAATCTTTCTCATTCTCCTTCCAAACTCGATTCACTTTAATCTGTCAGCAGTAGAGTCATCGAATTTCTCATTCTCCATTCTTCTACATCCAAACTAGATTCACTTTAATCTGTCGGCACTAGAGTCATTGAATTTCTCATTCTCCATCTTCTACTTCCAAGGTCATTTCACTTAAATCTGTCAGTAATAGACTAATTGAAATAGACCGTGACTATCTATAGATTAAATGGAGCATGACTAGAAAAAGTGAGAGAGAGAGTGAGAGAGAGAGAGAGAGCATCATCGTTATCATCTTCCTCTTCTTCCTCCTCTCCTTCTTCATCTTCTTCTTCTTCTTCTTCTTCTTCTTCTTCTTCTTCTTCTTCTTCTTCTTCTTCTTCTTCCACCTAGAGAAAGTGAGAGAGAGAGAGGGAGAGGTTCTTCTAAGGAGCAGTGGAGGGGTCAGGAGAGGTGCGGCAGGAGTGGGGGTGGTGGGGGGTATGTATGATGGGTGCGGTAGGAGGGGGGTATGTAGGATGGGTGCGGGGGGAGGGGATAGGGGGGAAAACTCGTAAAAAAATGCTCGAAATATGGCAAATAGAGACTACTATAGTGATAAATTAATTGATCTTGATATGGGTGCATATGAAGTTGATGACATTATATTAGCTTTAAAGACTAAATTGAATAGTGATAAAAAGAAACTCAATATAAGAGCTAACACAAATACTATGAAGCTCGAAATTTGTTCTGATAAGCCTATTGACTTTACATCATCTACTTCAATAGGAAAAATGCTTGGTTTTGATAATGTTATATTACAACCGAATAAATGGTATTATTCCCAGCATTTAGTTAGCATAACAAATATTGACTCTATTGTAGTTGAGTGCAATATAGCATGTGGGAGTTACTCTAATGCCAAACAGAAACTTATTTTATAGGAGTTTTCACCTAGAGTACCTAGTGGGTATTTGATAAATGAAATGCCTAATCCGATAATCTATATGCCTTTAAACACACATAGAATTCAAAGCATTAATGTAAAGGTAACCGATCAAGAAGGATCGTTTATTGATTTCCGGGGAGATATAATTACAATTAGACTTCACATTCGTGAAAAACAAAGAACTTGAAATGGGATTCCTCGTTTTCAAACCTCACACTAGCATTTGTTTACAGAAGCTCATTAGAGACTCGAACGTGATAGAGTCAACACCTAAAAAGCTACGTGCTATATCACCGAAAAGCGTGAGAATATTGGAAAATCCAAAAGTTGGGATGTAAAGTAGATTGGCGTCATGTATGGCGCAGCAATTAGTGAAATTCTTGATGTTGAATCTCAACTCGAGTTCTATATTGATTTTACTAAATTTCAGTTCCATACTCATACAGTATATTCGGGTCAAGAAATAAAACCCTCAGATGAAGCTCACATCCATGTGGCTTCTATGGATCAGTACAGTCTTCCATGCAAATCATTTATATTTATTGATGGGGAGGTGAAGTGTACAAAACCAGCTGCAAAGGCTGGGGATGATCTGATAGAAGCTAAGTATATATTATCAGAGACAAGAATAATATAGTTACTTACTTATAATAATAATATAGTATAACATGGAATAATATAGTTAATTACTTATCCTTGATCTATGATATTATCCAGTAACCTCATTGGAAATCTCTTTGATGAAATTCGATATGAATTGGCTGGACAACAAATTTTTAAATCAAGACTAATTGGATTAGCATCAACAATTAAAGCTAAACTAGTGAAAAATATGTTTGATAAAAACACATATCACTTGGCTGGGTTTGACAGAGCAGGATATACACTGAAAGATAATCTGTGTACCTCTTAAATTAGTTTTACCATTTTTTGAAGACTTTCAAAGAATAATTTTAAACTTGAAACAAGAACTTGTATTATTAAGATCACCAACAGATCTCAATTGCATCGAGTCTACAGAAGCAACAAACGTTAATATAAAAATAACGAAGCTTCAATGGAGAATTCCCTATATTACTTTAGAAGATCATGTGAGGTTGAAATTTTTGAGATTGCTCGATGCTGATACACCGCTGAAGCTGAGCTTTCGTCATTGGGAGATTTCAGAATTACCAAATTTACAAAATAGCACTGTTCATTCTTGGGCAGTAAAAACTGCATCCCATCTTGACACACCAAAGTACCTATGTTGTTTTAGCGTTTCAGACAGATCTTAAGAATAAAATTAATAAATCAATCTCGGAATTTGATAGTTGTAATCTTCAGAATGCAAAGGTCTACTTGAACTCCAACTATTTTCCTTATGAAAATCTCTTTGGTAAACAACAATTGATGTACCATATGTTTTTGGATTTTGCGTCGGCGTACTATAACCATAGTATCAATAGTGAGCTTGGAACAGAGATTGATTTTGACACATTTTGTACTAAAACACCCCTGATTGTAATTGACTGTTTACATCAATCTTCTCATTTTAAATCCTCCACAGATATTAGAATAGATATGGAATTTAAGGAAGCTGTGCCCCCAAATACTTTGGCTTATTGCATTTTAATCAGTGATCGTATCATGGAGTACACTCCTCTTACTTCCATGGTGAAGGAAGTTCAGTAATTTCTCGATAGAGCACAGACTATATAAGTATTGCATTTTTCAAATTTTACTCATTTGAGGTTTTAGCTTTGATCGGTTAACATCTACAATGTCTTCTAATTCTGAGAAGAAAACACGCTCTATTGGGATACAGTGTGATCTTAACGTCGAGGATGACTTCTTCTACTATCAATCAAGATGTAGTACACCTAAACCACAGGAGGAGGAGGAGGAGGAGGAGAACGGAGGACAAAGGAGGACAAAGGAGGAGGAGAACGGAGGACAAAGGAGGACGATGGAGGAGGAGGAGGAGGAGGAGGAGGAGGAGGAGAAAACAGAGCTTGTCATCAAACAGAAGGAAGAAATTCTCTCCTGTAAAAAATTCGCAACAGTCAACATGCATTGGTTCAAGGGAAATTCTAATCAAATTATCGCGAAAGAAATCTGAATCATAGATCAGGTAAATAGCTTTGTTGTGTTGCATTTCAAGTCGCCATTTGCAAAGTCGGAATTGTATGCTAAATTGCATAAGCAAGCAACATGGGCAGAGAACAATTATCACAAAATACGCAGGGAAGATGGTCATTTTATTTATACAGACGAACTATTGATATCTTATCTTGAAGGATATAATAAAATCTACACAAAAGGTACAGAGAAAGCTAAGTTTCTTAGAAGGTTACACAAAAACATATGTTGTTTACTGGATGAAATTAAGAAACCAAATTTTAACTACTTTACAAGTTCATGGTGTTATAATGCATGTGAAATTCATCATCACAATCCGAGTGGGTGATGTGCGCTCTTCACCGCTCTTCATTATCATTCATTGATAATGAAAAATATGAACTTGTCTCCAAATTCCATGTGCGAAAACAATAGAATGCTTAGCATGAAAAAATGTCAATTCTATTCAAATACAGAAAAGAAAAACTTTGCAAGATATGGCTTTTTCTATAACGGACAAGAAATTCAATGTGTTTTATTGTATGCAAGCATTGAGATATCATACTGCTCGCGTATGTTGCATTGGTGGGAAGGGACAGGAGCCATTTAATTTCTCTATATTAGTACCGACATATGTATAGTTTCTTCATTCACTCATCATGGACCCATGCAAGTGGATGCAAGCTGATAGTGAATTGGAAATGAGGTTAGAACAGTGTATTGATTGGTATGATGCTTGTGAAATTGCAATTAAACATTCAACTCATGGAAATCATCATTTGGTGAAACAACTAAATGACATTTTCTTAAACACAGTGAATTTGAACGATATAAATGATTATCTATGCTATTACAGACCCCATAAACTGTCTGTGAGTAAACTAATGAAAATTGAAGAGGAAGTGATGAACAATTGTAGTGAATTGTGTAAATAAATTTCTAGTGTATACTCGATTGTTTTCATTTCCATTGTACCTGCAATGTCTAGGTTTAATCATTCAGTAACACTTTGTTAGTTGAGCTGTAAAGATCTCACATGCGTTGAAGCTCAATTCTATTTATAGAAGTGTGTAGTAAAGTGTGCAGATACAAGTTCATTCAAATAGTTTCTTATCATGTTTTACCTGTACATACACTCAACTGAAAAATATGGTTGATTGTTATAGCTTTTCAAAGTTCAAGAAACTATCTCGTCTCTTGATGTCAATTTCATTCAATGAATTTGATCTAATTGCAAAGAATATTAAATTTTCAACGGGTGATGAGGTGAGCGATCTTGCATTAACAAAAACAGAAAATCTCCACTTTCCAATTTTATCTGAAATTTTTGAATTACTTGATATACTAGAAACCAGACATTTGCATTATGGTTGTTCAAATAATGATGAATCATTAGCTATTGATAATAATTCTAATGATCTCTGGAAATGCTTATATGACTTTGCTGATAAAAAATGTAAAAGATCATAGATCACTCTCTAGATAGTTCAAAGATATATGTCTAATTCAAAACTAATGTGTGTATTTGGATATACTAGTTCATTCTATGCATTAGTTATGATTGAGGAAACATTAAAAATATAATGTTCGTTGTGTGTACAACCCACAATTCTGCATGTGCTTGACAACGTTGTCAAGTACATGTTTCAGTTAAATCTGAGAGTGAGATATTCATTTCACTTAAATCTGGCAGCAGAAGTTCGTTTCACTTAAATCTGTCAGTAGATTGCCTCTCTCTCTCACTCACACATATCTCTCTCTGCTATAAATCATCATCAAATAGACCATGACTAAATTTAATTGAGCTTGACTGAATGTAATCTATAAATGAAATAGAGCATAACATAAAGAGAGAGAGAGAGAGAGAGAGAGAGCATCATCGTTATCATCTTCTTCTTCTTCCTATTCTTCTTCTTCCTCCTCTCCTTCTTCTTCCTTCTCTCCTTCTTATTCATCTTCTCCTTCTTCTAGAGAGAGTGAGGGTGAGGTTCTTCTCCTTCTAAAGAGTGGGGGAGGGGGAAGGGTGGTGCGGAAGGAGCGGGGTGGTGGGGGGTATGTAGGATGGGTGCGGTGGAGGGGGGAGGGTGGGAAAAGTCGCAAAAAAATGCTCAAGCACCCGTAAATAGCATCTACTGATGTAGTGATGCATTACAGTTCTAATAGGATTGGACTTTGATCTTCAGTTGTGCCAACGGCTGAATTTAAAATTGACCTGTACTACGAGGAGAGACTGAATCAGAGCAAGGGATGCTTTGCGCATATTCCATTCCTACAACGACATCTAGGAGTTAATTAGAGAAATATGAGTGCCAATGCTATCTGTTGTGGAATATAGAAGATTAAGAACCATTCCTTTAGCTACAGATAATAGCAAAAGTCGAATTCTACAAAAAATACATCCCAGTCATAGCTTGATAAACGGATGAGACTCTTAATGAGCTGTTATTTTCGACAGTCTGTTTGTTATTATTCTCCATTGTTTATTGTCTCTTCAGAAATTGTGTCACTTTGATCTCCGAATATTACTTTATCACTTGCCTGACCTAGTATAATAATCATCACCTCAAATGGATCCAGAAAAATTAAACGATATTCTTGACAATTTCACAGCAAATTTAAAGGAGGAGCTAAAAATCGAAATTGATGAAAAACTTGATTTTATAACCGATAAAGTAGGAAATATGAAGAAGTATCAACTAGTTAAGATAAATTCTACTTTGAATGAACAGAAAGAGAAAATATACCAGTTAGAAAAAAAGGTCAGAGAAAGAAATCTTATCATTCATGGTGTGGAGAAGGATGATAGGAAGGATTTGCATGGCATAATTGTAGATCTGTTCAAAGAAAAGCTCAATGTTCAGATAAAAGATAAAGAGGTGGATTTCGTCAGGAGAATAGGGAAAAGTGTAGGAAATGATAGCAGACCTATTTTACTCTCATTAACTAATACAAGAAGTGGTTAATTCATTTTTACATAAAAGTAGCTATTCATTTTAGAGGACTTCCCGGAAGAAATTCACTGTATAAGAAAAAGCCTACGAGAGAAAGTGTTGGAAGCAAGAAAAGACGGAAAATTCGCTATTATCAAGTATGACAAATTGGTCGTGATTGATAACAAGAAAGGAAACAAATAACGTGAGCTTAGCGTTCCTCCACTGAAGGAAGAACATCAAACGAAAGTATTTAAACAAACAGATGAGACGGGGTTGACAGGAAAAAATGTTGGTAAGGAAAAAGGTTCAGGAGGAAAGAATAGATCAATCGATAGCTATTTTCGAGATAAGGAGGAACAGAGGAGTTCGGAGTTCGAATCAATGGAAACCAGGCCAATCAACAGAAACAGCAAAAAGGAATTTACAACTAAATTGAATAAAACTATTAGCATTTCCCCAGAAAGACCGATCATTGAAGGGAAAAACGACCAATACCTCCCAGGATTAACAATAGGCACACTCAACGTGAGAACATTTCGAACAGAAGAGAGACTGGTGGAACTAGAAGAGGCCATGGCAGAAACAAAAAGCGACATCCTAGGCTTGGCTGAAGTGCGAGGAAATTTGGAGAAGATAATTCATAGAAGGAGTGGATTCATCCTCTATCATTTTGGAAAACTGAAGGTCAAAGAGGTGTTGGCTTTATGATCAGAGAACATTTGAAGACGAAAATAATAGAATTCAATGGAATATCTGAGAGACTAGCAATGCTCAAGTTAAGAATGGGTCGAAGAATATTCAATATTTTCCAAATATATGCTCCAACATCAGTAGCCGAGGAAGAAGATAGAGAAGCATTTTACCAGTCCCTATCTGTTGCTTTGAATAATGTAAAAAGGAATTGGAAGTACGTGAATATGATCTTAGGTGACTTCAATAGTCAAGTTGGAAGTCAAGAAGCTGGTGAAAGTCGCATAGTTGGAAAATACGGCTATGGTGTCAGAAACAACACAGGACAGAGACTAGTCGAGTTTTGCTTAGAACATGACTTGAAAATAGTGAACACGTTTTTCAAAAAAAGGAAAAGCAGGAAGGGGACTTGGATTTCACCTAATCAACTGGTGAAAAATGAGATAGATTTTGTTTTGGCGCAAAATAAAGGCACGATAAATGATCTCAACATTTCAGGTAAACTACGCTTCACCACTGATCATAGGCTGATAACTGTTGTACTGTCAAAGGATTACTTTAGGAAGGGACCAAAATCACCAGTTAATGGAAATACAACGAGATTGACTAGATTGAAGTTGAATGAGCTGCCTGATTTTTAGACAAGAATCCACCAATGGAAGGAGCAGCAAGGAATTGACTCACAAGAAAGTTATACCCAACTTGAATTTCATCTCAGAGATATCTTTGAACCAGTCACTGAAATAAAACCAAAGAAAATATCGAATGAAACTAAACAACTGATTTTAGAAAGAGAAATGTTAAAAAGGAAGAATTATAAGAATGATCAAGACAGAATTGAATTCAATATAATCTGCAAATTGGTGAAATACAGCATACGAAAAGACCTCAAAGCATATGAAGACAACTTGATCAAATCAGTGCTGGATTGCAATGGATCGATGAAGAAATTGAGACAACAGCTCTTTGATAATAAAGAATGGAAGATAGGAGTAGGAAATAAGAGAGGCAAGATAGAACAGAGTAGGCTAGGTACTGTTAATACTGCCACTGCTTTTTATAAAGAGTTATACTCAAGAGATGTGGAGGAGAGAGTGATGTCTCCATGCAACCATGAAGACGTCATCCACGATATATCTCTGCAGGGCAGTGATGAATTAACGATAGTTGCAAAAACATTGAAGAAGAATACAATGTCTGGAAGAGATAGAATATCAAATGAAATGTTGAAAACACTGCACTCGTTGTCAGAGGATACGGTCCTGTCTCTATTCAATAGAATTGTTATGGAGCAGTCACAGTGCCTTCACAGTGGAAAGAAGCAGATATTCTACTATTGTTCAAAAAAGGTGACATGTTCGACATTAACAACTTCAGACCCATTAGTATTTCATCATGTTTTGGGAAATTCTTCATGAAAATGCTTCAAATTCGTCTACAGCCATGTCTACAGTGTCTTGATCGACAACAGTCAATCAAACAAGCAGATTTCGGAAGTGGCTTCTCTACGTTGGATCATCTTCAGAGTGTCAATCAGCTTATTGAGAAATGTGAAGAGCTCCAAGTTGGTGTATACTTAGCCTTTGTTGAGTATAAAAAAGCGTTTGATTCTTTGGAGCACCAGTTTCTGTTCACGACTCTACAAGTGCAATTAGTCCCATCAACATATGTTAATATAATGAAACATTTCTACAATGGCAGTACAGCAAGACTATTGTTGGATAATCCGGGAGAGAGTTTCTTTATTCAGAGAGGTGTTAAGCAGGGTGACCCACTCTCGCCGATGCTCTTCAATCCTGCTTTGGAAGAAATTTTCCGACAATTGAAATGGGAAAAATGCGGGATAAATATTAGAGGAGAATGTTTGAGTCATTTACGCTTTGCAGACGACGTCATAGACATTGCAAAATCGGCCCAACAACTGCAAGTTATGCTCACCGATCTGTCAGCAGCTAGTAGATGAGCTGGCCTTTCTATGAACCCCTCAAAAACCTATTTGATGACAAATAGAAGATCGGAAGCTATCGTATTGGATGGATGTGCACTAAGGTGAGCAGACGAGACTATTTATCTTGGGCACCTTATCTCATTCAGTGACAGGATGGAGAGAGAAGTGAAGCGGAGATGTGCGATCGCCTGGAGTAAATATTGGGCTTTAAAATTCATACTCAAGAATAGAAATATTCGCACAAGTAGGCTACAAAAATGGAGATACTAAGGAGTTGTGTTTTCACTACACTGGTCTACGGCTCGCAAACATGGGCTTGTAAACAAAGTGTTTTAAGAAAAATAGGAGTCACCCAAAGATTAATGGAACGCAGCATTCTAAATATCAAAAGATTTGATAAGGTGAGGAACACTGAAGTTTAAGCGATAACCAAATTAGAAGATTGGGTGAGAAAGGTGTGGAGTCTGAAGTGGAAGTGGGCGGGCCATGTGGCCAGATTGAGTGATGATAGATTGACGAAGAGGCTGACGTTTTGGCAGCTGGTCGGCAGAACACGCAAAGTCAGCAGACAGCGAGTCCAGTGGCAAGACAACATTGTCAAGGTGGCCGGTGCAACGTGGATGCAGTTGGCGGCGGATCGAGACAAATGGTGTGACCTGGCAGAGGCCTTTGCCTAGTAGGGGCTTGGTTTCCACAAAAGACAAAAGAAAATTCATCTAATATTCTCAATTTATATAATTGTAAATATATTATATTCATTTTTGAAGAGAATTCATTGAGTAAATTATGAGGATATTCTTTCCATATTGTGTTATTGTATAATTGTATTTGTGAAGTGGAACAATAAAGGCTTTATTTATTTTTTTATGTTATATTTTTACATAGATCACATGTTTTCCCCCATTCACTCCTTTCACTTTACTAAAAACATGCATGGGATTTAAAATACTTGTAAAAATAATCTAATGTGTAACCTTGGAAAATAGGAAAATAATACAATTTCATCGTACTACAATTCATTCCTCTTGGCTCGTCAAGGTGGTCCAAAATCATGCATCATAAGTCAAATTCGGTCGAAAAATAGAAAATTCACCCTTGAGTTTAACCAGTAATTCAATTCACAAAAAATGACCAATTTCCATATTCAAAGCTGCGTACTATATCTTGTGAAATACTCTGGATGAAATTTCAAAATCTATTGAGAATGTGGAGAAGTATATCCTCTTCTCACTACAATGGAGAATACTTTTGATTTCAGTACCATTAGAAAGTTATAGCCGATTTTTAAAATGGCGATTTTAGTTTTTCGTGATTTCTCTGTTAATCAGGAGTCTCTAAAATAAGAAACATCATAGAAACTCATGATTGATTCCAAATTGTAGACAATTCCATTCTCTATAAGCTCAGTTGCCAAAAATTCATTTTGAATCACTGTTTCCTGGACCGTCAATACATTTTTTGTTTATAACAAACCAAGACACCTACCCTCTTCAACTTTTTGTTTGACATAATGCTCACCTGTGCCTCTGTATTTATTATTTCAAGAAACTGAATACTTGATCATTTTTTACAACGTAGAATTGATTTTCATAAAGAATTTTGTCAAACAGGTTGTGCTGAGAAGGATTATCTTTATTTATATGATTCTCTTACAAAAATAATTCATAATAGAATTTTCGAGATTCAATTCAAATTTCAAATAAATTTGGATGAGAATTTTTTTCTAATTCATAAATATTCTCAAGTTATTTTTTAAATATGAAAATAATATAAAATTTACAGCTGTGAAGAAAGTTTAAAGGTTGCATCACTGATGCATGTTATAAACAAGATAAGAAGATGTAACATGGCGGCCAAACTGGAGAGTGCTGATAAAGTGCTACGAAGATATAAAAGAGAATTTCTATTAAATGAGTTATTATTAATTAGTGGAAATGCTTTAAATAGTGGTTTAACTCTACATGACGTTAAAAACGTGTGTAGGAAAAGTGCTAGTGTGAATTCTAAATACTTCGACCATCAACATAGTAAACACTGGAGGTTAGGATTCAAAAGTTTGATAATAGTAATATTGATAATTATTTTCATGTGCTTCATAATTCGATTACCTATATTAGATGGTATGATGAAAAACGCTCTCGGTATCAAATGTGTTATACCGAATAATTATTTTGTTTGGGAAGCTACAAGACCCATAACGGATTGTAGTATGTGTAAAGGTGTTAATGGTGTTCTAATTCTGCCAAATATTACAAGAGAAGAGTTTCATAAATATGCTTACTCTTCAAGACCTATTGTAGTAAAAGGTGCAGCTTCTCACTGGCCTGCAAAGCAGTTATTTAGTTTTAATTATTTCAAAGATATATTTAAAAATATTGATGGCTCTTATGAAAATATTGAAGAGGATTGTCAGTTTTTAACATTTAAAACTGATTTCCTCTCATTAAGAGATGTATTCTCAATGCCTAGAAGGCGTCTTCTCAATTGGAAAGGAGAACGTCCCTGGTATATTGGCTGGTGAGTGAATAAATTTTTTTAATACAAATTATCACTGCATGAAGACTATTGAGATTTGCATTATGGTACTAGTAAATATCTTCTATAATAATAAATTTTTAATGATCTTTTAAATTTAGGTCTCTCATAAGAGTAGATTATTTTCTGTAAACATGACACAAACTTATTTGAGACTTTCATAGTTATTTAAATCACTAATGAATTAAGTATTTTAAAATTCATTTTAACTAGGCTAAATGCAAAATATTTCTCATGAAATGATCTGACATAGTAAAGAAAATATATTTGAGTAACAAATCCTAAGACTTTCAAATGCACTAACTTATATTTAGGCTCTTTGTACTCCATATTATTACTAATAGATCAGTCACTATCATAATCAGTGTTGATGATTCTAGTCCGGTTGAACCAAAGCCTGTTGAATTTTAATCATGATCAAATCCTCAAGAACCAATCAGAAAAGGCTTTTTTGATTGATTCTCTCAGAATTAACCACGGTTAAAATTAAACAGGCTTCTGTGCAACCGGCACTAGGAGTATTTATTTTTTTTTTAATCAGCTAATTTTATATAGACTTGTTATCAATCTGCAGCCTTGACTAAGACGTGTTCAGAACACTTCCCGGTGCTTTGTGGGTAATAGCTCTGGCAAAAGGTTGAAAATTCAGTGCCAGCACCGGCAAACACCCTTGACAGACAACAGCGTCGCACATCCGAATTCTTCCTCCTTTAAGTTTTGTAGGAGTGCACTTGCACCCTCCGCTATATTGTTGATATGATGCTCCATAACAAAGACTCCAAAATGTAATATAGCAAATAGTGTGAATGCCTACGAAATATTGGCTAGCAATTTGCATCAAGCTTACTATACAGAGTTGGTGAAAATTATGAAAACAGCTTAATATTCCTTTTGCAAGAATAATTTGACATTGGGATCTTATTCGAATCAAAATAACTACTATTCTGTAGCTTCAAAATTTTTGTCCGCCATCTTAGATTCAACTTCACTTATTTCAATTGGAAAATGAATGGTGAAATCCACACTTCGATAACTCAAATAGTTTCAAAGCTATTCACATTCAAAGATACTAATAAATCATACAAAAATGAGTACTGTACATTGAAAATAATCTAAACTATCAAATTTTACTTCAAGTGTTAGCAAGCACATTGAGTAACATCTACACACATTAAACACTCTGATAAGAAAAGTTTATTTTGTTCTGTCAGATTTTGAATGTAATAGATACTCTAGGTTTAAAAAAGTTTTAGATATGGATGTGTGTTTTTCGCCTTTCATTTTCTCTCGGAATATGCTATCATAATATGACAACCTTCCTATTTAAGAGAATTAGGTCAGAATCAAAATGGTGGATCCAAGATGGCTGATCAAAATTTTGCCGCAACGGAAAAGTAGTTTTTTTTTTTAATTTGGATAGGATCATCAATGAAACCTATTGTCAAATTTTAAGATGAATTGAGCTGTTTCCATAATTTTCACTAACTGTGTATGTAATAAGACGTAGTAGGCTAACCTGATTTGGAGTAGCAGAGCATGGCATGTGGCATGTAATAATAATAATTCGTTCATTTCACTGCATTTTTACAATTGGTTATACAAATACATACCTTGAGCATAATGATTGAACATAGATAATAATATTAAGCATGTAACAGAAAAAAAACACAGTGCATCCCTCTTTAGGCTAAACCTGTGTTGAGGGATGTCTCGCTCTCTAGTTGAGTCAACTTAATTATAATACAATAACAATTTTGAGGTATCAAACAATAAAGTAAATTTTATACAATAATCAGTGTGCTTTTCACAAGATGGGATTATGAATCTTTAACAATAAATTACCCAGAAAAAATAAGTAAAAAAAAGAAGCCTAGATTTGAATGAAGACAGCAAAAAAAATGTAAATAATATCACACCTCTATTAAACGTTTTTCTTCATAGAAGCGATTAAGTCTATTCTTAAACAAATTATAACTGGGTGCATCTGATATATCTGATTGCAGTTTATTGAAAAGTCGTGGTCCCTTAGCAAAAGCATGTAAGGAGGCCACTCTACTTCTTGTGAAGGGTTCTTTAAATTTATTAGCAAGATTTCGACGAGTGGAATATACATGTTCATCCATAACTGGAAACTCTGAACGTCTTAAATACACAAACTTCAAAAGATTTATTTTAAATAGGGTATCAACACTAAAAACGACAAATTCTCTATACAATACTTCGGTTGGATATCTTATGGGTCTATTTAAACATATTTTTATTATTCTTTTATAAAGAATTATGAGAGGTTGTAAAATTGAACTCCCACAACTTCCCCAGGATACAATACCATAGCAGATAATTGACTGTATCAGTGCCAAGAATATCATTCTTAATTGATAGATAGGAAGGACATTCCTTAATTGAACGAATTTATAAATTAATTTTCCAAGTTTTGAACAGATGTATGAAATGTGCGAGCTCCACCGTAAATGTACATCCAATACTACACCTAAATATTTTATTTCATTTTCTTTCTCTAATGTAGGACATCCACAGCTGTAGTATGGACTGGCACAATTTATATTATGTGATACTAGTTTACAGTCAGTATTATTTGGAGGCAATCCAGAGGACGACAATGAAAAGGGAAGAAATCTAGTTTTTTGAATATTCAAATGTAGAAGACAATTCTTTAACCAGGACTTGATAACATCAAAGTATTTATTAGCTCTCTGGAAAGTGATTGGCCAAGTTTCCCCCCAAACTATAGCAACTGTGTCATCCGCAAAAGAGTACAAGGAGCAATTCCCTAGATTTATATTTAATAAATCATTTATGTATAATTATTGAGAACAAAACTGGCCCAAGCACTGTTCCTTGTGGAATATTCACATTTAATAGTCCACTTGTCTTTTTATCAAGCCTAACTTTTTGTCTTCTACAATTTAAATATGATTCAAAGAATGACAATGCAATACCTCTTATTCCTATTGCTTCCATTTTATCCATTAGTATTCTATGGTCAACTGTGTCAAATGCTTTTTGTAAATCCAGAAATATTCCTAAGCATTTGTCCCCATTATCTAATTTGCTCGAAATTTCTCATGTTACTCCAAAAATTGCATCGGATGTACTCATACCCTTTCGAAATCCATATTGATTACTGAACAAAATGTTGTGTTTTTCCAAATAGGATACCAGCCTCGACTTTACACACTTTTCAATTACTTTGGATATACTTGAGAGTAGGGAGATAGGACGATAGTTACCAAGTTCAGTCCTACTACCACCCTTATAGAGAGGAATAACTGTAGCTATTTTCATTTCATCTGGAAAATACCCCTGTTGGAAGCAAAGATTTATAACATGCTTCAACGGGTCACATATTGCTGAAGAATTTTCTATCAGACATTTTGAATAGACTCCATCTACTCCCGGAGCAGTACCTTTTTTAAGCCCCAATATGTTATTTCTCACCTCACAGGCCGTATCTGGATGAAAGAAAAACGACCTACAAAATGATCTATCGACCTTATACTGTATATGATTTGGATTTGAACCTGTCTCTTTGACCCTATTCGAGATTTTCTGTCCAACATCAATGAAAAATTTATTAAACTCTTCAGCCATTTGTTCACTTTCAGTGGATTTTACTACTCTACCATCAGGTATATTAATTTCTTGAATAACATTTTGGCCTCGAGATTTGGAATCAGTAGCATCATTTATAGTTTTCCACACCTTTTTCAAGTCCTTACCGCAATTTACAAACTCATTTCTAAAGAAAATCTCCTTTGCAGAACGCATCAGTGCCTTCAAAATAGTGTTGTATTTCTTATAATAACGAACATTAATCGTGTTGAACGGCTGCTCCCTTATTTTAAGTGACATATTATTCCTTTTCCTGATACATTTCAATAGCCCTTATGTGGTGAATGGCCCCAGATCAGTATACCATTAAGGATGCAACTAGCAAAAATGGTTTGGTATAGCATCAAAAAATGTTCCATTGTTCGTTTTCTGAAGAGATATATCACTCTTGACAACTTCTCACACACTTCAGGAAAGTGGCCACTCTCATGTCATACTAGAGTTAATGCCAAATCCGTGGGTAAGTGGTATTTGATTTAAATTTGAGATTAGTGTTGCCAAGAGTACACAATTATTTCTGGGTTTTCCCTTCATTGAAAAGCAGCTTGTTTGCAGCATACCAGTCTCTTGATTCTGGGAAGATTTTCTGTGCTTTTGCCTTTCTTTCCGTGGGTCCATCACCTTTACCAACATTTGTGGTACCGTCTTCAAATAGCAGGCTTGAATTTCACAATTTCAAATCATTTATAATTACCAGGAAGAGCAAATACCCGACCACTGATTCTTGTGCTATTCCATAAGGCACCTGCTTCTCTTTGGAGGTGGCTCCCATCAAAGAAACAAATCAGGTTGACAGCCACCATGTTCCATGCTCTGCCCCGAAAGCCACATCTTGATAGCTTCTTGAGTAAGATGTCGCGAGAGACACAAAATCAAAGGCCTTAGTGATATCACACTGCACCAGGTTGACTGAACTACGCTTCTCAAAAGTATTCACTGTCAATAAGAGAAAGAGCAGCTGAGGTGGTCGACTTCCCTCCTCTGAAGAAGCCATGCTGCATATCCCCCAACAAGCCATTTTCCACCTTTTAGCGCCTGAGTTGGCCGGTTAAAGCTGGATTCCCTTATATTAGTATATCCCTGCAGTCTCTCATATCAGTATCAGTGAAGAGTGAAAATATAATTCCCATAAGTTCTAATGGGAATACTCATACTTATTCCATGTAACGCTACAGAAGGGACGAGTTCTGCATTCTCGTTACACCTTATAGGTTATTAAAAAAGATAGGGAAAATCATAATTTAACATGACAGTGGGGTGTTCTCATAATAGTGGACGAATTTAGATTAACTTAATCTATAAGAACTATTACATACTATTAGTGATGTGGATCGGGAATATTCCCAGTGGGAAGGAACGTATGACTTGGCAATATTTCCGGGGCAAAGAAATTTTGGGAAATTATGGGAACTTGAGGGAATTTATAAAATTGTTCTAAAAATAATTGAAATTGATCAATCCCACTCATATTTTACATCAATATAATCAATAAATCATCATTCTATTCGATATTGATCAAGCTCAGCCACATTCTACATTGATATAATCAATAAATCATCATTCTTTGATCCTGTTTTTGCTCACTCACTCACTGTCTTTCAAATACTCGTATAGTTCAGTCAATGTAAGATTATAGAGGGGAAATTTTGGAACACAATTTTCGACCCCGTAGCTCTTTTAAGGGTAGTAAGAGGGTAAACATATCAAAAGTCCTCACTCCTACCCCCTGTGCTAAGGTGTAAGGTGGTGGGGGTGGTTTGAAAGTGCCATATTATGTTTTTTACATATATCTCAAACAATATGCGCCTTTAAGAAATTTTTGTTAAACACAATCATAATATTAAAGCTCAAAAATTATCCTACAAGTTTCATTTCCAACATTTTTCCATATCTCTCATAGTTTTCTATTTATGAGCTCTCTAAGGTATCACATTTTGAAGAAAACCCCTTCCGGCTCCGATTTTTTCATCTTTTTGGCCTTATAACTTTTTAACGATTCATTGAAAAAATTCGTGCTAATCATGGGCTCATAGAGCATTATATTCTCTTCAATTTCATCTATGGTCTCATTATTTTACGCATCTCCCAACGATTGTTGCAGCCATTATAGTGTCGAGTGTGAAATCTTCAGTTTAACAACAATAGGCCTATATCAATTGTCAGGAAAATTGGGAGGGAATGTTTGGAACACAATATTTGACTTCACAGCTTTGTTTGAACTAGTTAGTAGGTGAACATATCAGAAGTCCTCATTCCTACTCCTTGAGGGATGAGGGTCGTTTGACAGTTGCATTTTTTTAATTCTGGCTGACACGCATGTAACTGGGAAACAATGCATTTCAGCGACATGGCTAACTGAGTAAAAATGAAGCTCGATAGATTTCCTACAATTTTTGTACAGTAGAGTTTTGTGATATCTTCTTTAGTTTTTGAGATATTCACTTTCAAAAGTGTAAAATCTTTGAAAAGACAGTTATTCTTCCAATTTTTTGCACTTTCAGGGCTCATTACTCAACAAGAATGCATCGAAAAAATGTAATTTTTTACACAGGGGATAGGAGTGAGGACTTTTAATATGATAACTCCCTTACTATCCTTAAAAGAAGAGCTACGGGGTCAAAAATTGTGTTCCAAAATTTTCCTTCTATAATCTTTCGTTGACTGGACTATAGGAGTATTTAAAAGACAGTGAGTTGTAGAGCATTTAATTCTCTTCAATTTAACATATTATTTCATCATTTTATGCTTTCCATCAATTTTTATAGCAGTTTCAGTGTTGAGTGTGGTAGGAGTGAGGACTTGTTATATGTCACTATCCTTAAAAGGACTGCGAGGTCAAAAATTGGGTTCCAAACTTATCCCTCTATATCTTTTTGAGAATTCGTTGCCTGGACTAGTATCTCATTACAAGTTAAGTGAGCCTCAATGACTCTTGAAAGGTTGTGAGCTGTGGAATTATGTTCTTTTTAATATTGAATTAAACTGGAGTATGCTCCTTGTTTTAGTTAAACCTATTTTGCTGTATTCTATAATTTCTAATTTTTAGATTAATATTCTACTCTGATCTTCATTTAGGGGGTTAATTATTTTTGTGCGGAGAAATTGAATAAAATAATGCAATGAAAGTTAAATTTGATCTCAATACTTTGTTGACTTTGCTTACCTGATTTACATGCATTTATTATTAGTAAGTAAAAAAAAATCTTATTCAACTTGTAACACATGAAAGTAGCATAATAATAGTGGTGCAATTGAATGATTAATTGAGTGCTCATTTCTCCTTTCAGTCTATGAGCTTCAAATTACTGTTTTCTTTTTAACTTACTACCATTTATAAGTTATTCATCCTTATATTTTCTAAATAAATCTGTTGTATAACAGGTAATTGAGACCATGTGTAACAAAAAACGTCTTTTACGGTCATTTTCTATGAAAGAAATCATAAATTTCCTCAAGTTCTCATAAATTCCCGGGAATTTATTATTTTTGGGAATATTTCCCTTAAATTCCCTGGGAATATTCCCTCGATCTTAATTCCCGGGAATTTTACATCACCACATACTATGAATATTTAACAATATGAGAATTTTTAATTTGAAAATTAAATTTGCTATAGCCTAATAAATTTAAAAAATTGAGGAGCGCAAAATTTGAATATGCTTCATAAATGACACTTTCTGAGTTACCGTACGTTGAAATGAATTCAGCCGTTATTAAAATCCCTCCTCTGTAGTAATGAAATCACTATTCGCCCTATTCTCTATAAAAGGACGTAACTCGGATGCAGAGCTCTAGAGCGTTACGTAACTTATAGTTGTTCTCATTCATTGGATACCGTACTTCTCTGTCATTCTTCTTCGCGATTGTGGGTAGAAATTGGTTATTCTGGTGTTGCTGATAAAATTCAAAAAATAGTTTTTCAATGACAGGGCTATTGCAATCATAAATCGTAATCATAATATCTAAGCTAGAATGCAATCGTAGCTGCATGTAATGCCCAACCAATTTTTTCTGTAAAAAAATCAAATCAAGTTCCATTCAATGGCATCACTAACTTCCATAACAAATCCCGTTACACAGTTAATAATACTGGTTATTGGATACAATGCTGTTTGCTTAAGAAAATTCTTGTCTAAAAACAAGAGTGAAAATACATTCAGAACTCAACTAAAAATACTAATACAATAAACTCAAACAAAAATACTAATACAATAAACTCAATCAAAAATACTTATCTAAATAAAGTTCAATTATCTTAAATAATTTTAAAAACAAACATGAAAAGCAAAAACTATTCTTTGAAGATCAAAACAACGTAAACCTACATTTTCATTAGCTTATCTATTTTCAATAAAGTTGAAATTGAAAATATCAATTATTTAAATGATATATTATTATAATCATAGTAGTTATCACGTTATTTCAAATAATAGATTAATTTCCACAATTTATGTGATTTATCTTAATTTGTAATTTCACTTTACCCTATGTATTTAATCTGTTGTATTATTCCATAGAAATTAATAAATTCAATTCAATTGAGTCAATGTAGAATATGTAATATCAAAATCTCAATACCATATTTGTACCAAGTGTTACTTGCAAGTCTCTGCTTTATTATTTTGTCATAATCTAAAAAAGCTTCCACTTTTTTATTTATCAAATAGAATAGAGTTGGTGTTTGTGGAATGTTTCAAACTCAGATAGCCGACGTTTGCAAGAACATCTGTCGAAAGGTGCATGTCTGTCTAATAATTCGTTTGAGGGGTGAGCAGATGTTCACTTTACGATATACTGCTTCCTTTTCCCGTCCCTTCACGATAGCTTGATTCCCTGAAGGAAATCCTAGTTCGGTCTGAATCAAATCTTTTCTCCACCCTCCATTCAACCCTGACTACTCCAGGAAGTGAACATAATACTTGTTTTTGTGAATACTTTGTAGTTCTTCTTTTACATAGTAATAATAGATCCCATGGAAGGGTTGAATCGTTGAAGATTGAAGATTTGTTTGGACAATCTTTGGACAATTTGAAAGTACAGAATGTGTACGTTCTGTGTATAGTAAATTGTTCCAGTTCTAATCGTAAATTGTTCCATCACGTGACTAGTGCAAAATTTTCCCATGGAACGCCGTTTCAAAATCGTTGGTTCAAGTTGATTTATACTAAAATGTGTCGTTTACTAGCTGCGTGAATGAAGAAAGGCTGTTTTACAAACTTACCGTCTAGAAAAGTGTGCATTTCTTTTATTCCACTACTCTCAATTTTTTTATAGAGAAAAATTCATTTAATTCATTTATGTATTCTATGGATATGCTATGGTAAACAAAAAAAAAACTATCAGCGCATGCGCAGAGAAGCAAGCAGACTACAAGAATCGACCAATGAGAGCTCAGATAGTTGGAACTGTACCAGGTCGGACAATTTACCACGCTTCGACTGTGGGGCAGGATTTTGGAACTGGAACTAGTTTATGGTACAGAATCTGTCAAAACTTCTCATGGAACGTGGAACTTTTTACCTGGTAAATTGTGAATCGAACCAATTTCCATGTACACAGAACGGGCCCAATTAGTAAACAACACAACTGTATAACTCAGAATATCTAGTTATAATAACTCAGAACTCAGATACAGTAAAGAATAACTGTATAATTATGATTTTTACTTTCCTTGCCCTAGGTAGGAAAGTATTGCTTTCCGAAAAAAATTAAGGTACCCCAATTTCTAAATTTCTATACGTTTCAAGGTCCCCTGAGTCCAAAAAAAATGGTTTTTGGGTATTGGTCTGTGTGTGTGTGTGTGTGTGTGTGTGTGTGTGTGGTGTGTGTGTGTGTGTGTGTGTGTGTGTGTGTGTGTATGAGTGTATGTGCGTCTGTGTACACGATATCTCATCTCCCATTCAACGGAATGACTTGAAATTTGGAACTTAAGGTCCCTACAATATAAGGATCCGACACGAACAATTTCGATCAAATGCAATTCAAAATGGCGGCTAAAATAAAGAAAATGTTGTCAAAAAACAGGGTTTTTCGCGATTTTCTCGAAAACGGCTCCAACGATTTTGAATAAATTCATACCTAAAATAGTTATTGATAAGCTCTATCAACTGCCACAAGTCCCATATCTGAAAAAATTTCAGTAGCTCCGCCCCAACTATGCAAAGTTTGATTTTAGATTCCCAATTATCAGGCTTCAGATACAATTTAAACAAAAAATTTCGAGTGGAAAAGATTGAGCATGAAAATCTCTACAATTAATGTTCAGCAACATTTTCACCTAAAATTGAAAATAAGCTCGAAATTCGAGAAAATGTGATTATCCAATTGCAAACTGATGGCAACTGTTGATTCTATTAAATCATTCACTATGGAGAGATAGCAGACCTCGTATGTCTCCAGCATTATTGTCCTGTCACCAGCTGGCTCAGATCTTTGTTTATAAGTAGACTTGAGATGCGCGAGAACACTAGCGTCAGGGGTTCAATTCTCATAACGGCAAGGAAAGTTGTGTGAGTGCGCCACACCAGATTTTTTCAATTTGTCGTTAAAATTTTCTTACTTTTCTGTATTTGAATAATATTCTCTGTTCTGTTTTGAAAAAAGTACAAAATAATAAATAATTTTATTCAATTACTCAGTTATCAAATATTAAAAAATTAATTGTTCATTTCTTCCATTTGAATAATTGTATTAGTATTATATGACGGACCATTCAATAATAATCTATTGTAATAATGAGTTTCTGAGAGGTGAAGAAGACTCTCTTGAAACTATACAACTCGTGATAATTATTGACCTAACGTTTAACGTCAGATTGAGGAAATTCAAATTTTAACTCTGTTTAAATCAATCATTTCCAAGATACTTGGTCATTGATACTTAGGGTCCTTGGACGTTCACATAAACAAAGGTATTTCAAAAACCCTCATGGGAAAAAATCACAGGTTCAAATTTAGCCACTAGCCACTCCAAATCGCTCCTAAATGAGATGAGGCGTCCTGGAAAGTGTTCCCTCGATTGAAGTCGCGTTCAGAAAGTTCCTGCACAGTTGCCATATTGTATGGATGGAAATGGAGATCATCATAAAGAATATTCGTCTCACAGAACGATCGAAAAGTTCAAGAGCAGACGCATGTTTGCGCGCAGAACGCTGTGGTGATCACAACATTGAAACTCACACTGCCTCAATGTTCTCAGTTGACCTAATGGCCGAGGGACTCCAGTTCTTCGTCTTGTCGCACTTGCAGTTTGTCTGAAAGTAGTGACCTACGTAACAATTGATTTCCGGTCCGGGACAATAGCCAAAGGGGCTAAATTTAATTAAAGCGATCTCGAAATGCGCGCTGGGTTGTGATCTCAGAACATCTGCTCGAAAAAAAGTCTCTACGGCAAATGCACGCTTCTCATTGCTCCAATGTATGATGTCGGGAAGAAAACTTTATGGTCTGACCTCTCTAACGAGACCAAATTTGCTCTACCACGAAATCAGCTGACTGAATGGCGAACACTTTAAAAAATGAAGTTTTATTACCGCACACGATAAAACAATTCATCTGTCGTATTAGTTTTTGCCATTAACTATTGCTATTTATCATTATCTATTATTTGAATCAAAGCATGAAATCGACTACCATACATCCTTTAATTGAGCTTCCTAAGTTTTGTGAACCTCCAAACAGTAGCTTAATTATTTCCTTAATTATAAACCATTGGTCTGTGGTTTATATTATTAATTTATGCCATGTTGAATAGCTTTTCATTTTGATTTCAAATTCAATTATTTTGAATTTCAGGAGCAATTGCTATCAGCCATTACTGAATGAAATGCGCCAACACTATTCGAGGCCGCATTTCCTCCCAGCTGATGCCGAACATGCTCATGTAGATTACGTGTTTATGGGATATCAACAAGGTGCTGTCATGCATGTAAGTACTCAAATACATTAAATCACATCAGGCCGTTATTACTTCACTGGTTGTTATTTCCTTCTGCTGACCTAGTATCATTGAATCTTCTAATGTTTTAACTTCATTATTCAACATAAACCATGAAAAATTCTAATATAATATACTACTCTTCATTAATAGTTATATTATGATAGAGATAACATTATTTTTATTTACTTTACTTATTATTTATTCCTGATTTTTTTATTTTCTTCCTTCCTCATTATCCTCTTCTTTTTTCAACTTCTCTCCATCCAAATTTTCTCCTCAACCATAATCGAAACTTGGGCTATAACTCATTTCCTCCTCAACCATAATCGAAACTTGGGCTATAACTCATTTTCTTGGTATTCTTAACAATAAAATGTTATTGTTCTTGGTCGTATTCTCGCCGATTTCATCTTATCAATACCCAACCTACAATGATCAAACCATGTTATAGAGGTGCCCTTCCCATCATCAAATATTTGCAATTTTCTATTCGCCCCATTTTTGATAGTAACCATATTTAAAGAAAAGACTTGAAAAACGAGTACTGTAATGAGCTATTTCAATAAATTCCTGGGAAACTAGTTTATGGAAGATATAATACCATAATGGCGTAAAGAACAACACTAGTTTCTTGTTTTTCAATAAATAAGTTATGACAATTAAATTTTACTCATTCAATATGGACATTTACCGCAATTTCACTTTCACTGAAAGCAAGACTAGAGTAGTAGTAAATCATGTTCATATAACAAGCTTGTTAGTTGAATAATTTTAAAATCATATCGATATTTTAAAATCATAAATTATCGCGAACATATTTCAATAATATCATACATATAATCAGTTTTACTGTACACTGTAATATGAAGAGATATGAAAGACATTTTTTATTCGAAGACAATAATTATTTATTCTCAACAATCTATTCATAAAGTTGATGCTCCTATATAATGATGAAATTGTTGTGCTTGTTTACAGCTTGATTACATTAGTAGACTAATGTGGCAGGCTCAACTAAGAGGACATAAGACTTGGAGGCTGAACCCTCCGCCGGAATGTGAAGCCGTCTGCTCTGGCTTCAGCTTTCGCGTTTATCCCGGTGATATACGTAAGTAGACCTATCATCTCCATTACATCAACAACTTCTTCTAAACTAAATCACTTTTCCACTCCTCACGTTCAAACAAAGATTTCTATTTTATTTGAAAAAGTAATGAGATCTTCATTCCAAAACTAATTTATGAACAGGATCACCACTATTTAAAGTATCTATGTATTGAGCTATACAAAATATAGATTTTAATATAATTATACTTAAATATAAAGTTCAATGGAATAATTCAAGCCTTTGCAGATGACATTGCTTTCTTGTACTCCCATAAAAGCAAAGAAGTTATAAAAAATAATATAGTAGCTGATTTGAGTATCCTGAGAGAATGGTGCAGTAAAAATAAAATGATAGTTAACGTATCTAAGACAAAATACATAAACTTCGACTATAGAGCTGTAGACTTTTCCGCCCCAATCCTATATCATTCTCAAGGGTGTACTCGAGAAGACTGCAGCTGCGAAGAAATTGAAAGAGTTGACTCTTTTAAATATTTAGGACTAACATTTGATGAAAAAATGTCTTGGAAAAAACACATTCAGATTTTACATGGTGACATTAGAAGATCAATAAGGAAATTCTATTATCTCAGAAATTTATGTGATCAAACTCTGATGAAATCATTATATTATGCTTTGATTCATTCTCGACTCCAGTACGGTTTGATATGTTGGGGTGGAACATTCAAAACTTTCATAAATAGATTGCGAATATCACAGAATCATATTATTAGATTAATATTACATAAAAGAAAAAGAGAAAGCTCTTTCCCCTTATATTGCAATTTGAAAATCATGCCTATTCAAAATCTTTATATTTTTAAGGTTCTAAAAATTTTTATTTAATAAGTGGAAATTGTGGAATTGAAAACCTGTATTACAATATGAGAAGTAATGATAGGATTCTGTACCGTACCCCTAAAGTTAAAAAATGTATTTTTAGAAATTCTTGTTTGTTTATAGGGCCCTATTTATTTAATAAATTACCACTTAATATTAAAATATGTGCTTCTTACACTAAATATTGTAAAAAACTCATACATTGGCTATTTGAATTGAATGATACATCGACCTTGAGAACTGTATTGAGATAACTTATCCGTTTATATGCCTATTCTGTTCTATTATCTTATGTTTATATATTACCTACTTTGTTTACTTTGTTGATATTAACTGATTATAATATTGCAAATCCTAATAATGATCATATTATCCATGGTGTATTAGACAAGATGTTTACACGCTGCAGGTAGTACTGACGGCTATTCAAGTTTATTATGCTAGACTAGACTCAAACTATTGTTGTTTTATAAATTTAATATTATGTATTACACACTGATCACAATAACTGGATAACGTGATCAGTTAATTTCCAAGATTCTGTTTGTGTTTTTACTATGTCTCTCAAGAAGGAAATAAATTCATTTATTCATTTATTCATATCTCAATCAGATCTCTCAGTCTCACTTAGTTTATCTATCCAAAATGTGTTCATAAGAGTTAATCTTTCATTTTCAATTACTGCTTTCTACATAAAAAGCAACTTTCAGACATTTTAGTAAAAGCTGATTATTGAGTATTGATTTATTCTTGATTATTGTTGTTTGCTAGACATTTCTGTGTCATTATCAAAACATTATATTATTGTCTTTCTTATCAAATTATTTGTTCTCTACTATCAACCACTATCAAAATAATTGCTATAATGGAGAAATCACATTGTAAAGGTTGAATGTAATCGGTAGAAAATATATTTCAGTGGCCTCAAATTTATGAAAAAATTTCTTGATACATGTTTAAATGAATGTCCTAAGAATGTGTAAGTGACTTCACTTGATTGTAAAGCAGTTCACTGTTATAAATTCTGTTAGCCTGTATTTTTGACAAATCTGATAACTTGGTGTTATTCTTGTTGCAGTACTGCTGGATACCCGCCAATGGTACCACGATACGCACATCGACGAAGGAGAGTTCAGTCTGACTGTAAGCTCAGAATACGGTTGAACCGTAGCGCACAAAATAGTACCTAGTTTCACAGGTTTTCGAACCTGAATTTATGTTTTAGGTACATTTTTATGATTAAAAGATTTTTATTTTAAAAATCAAAAATGGATTTGTTTGAAAAAGTTGACGATATTTTTTCAACAAAACTTCCAAACCCTAGGTCTAAACTAATTGTAAATTTTCTACTAAATTTGTGCTAATTACATTTTTTAATGTATTCTACTTTTTCTCAGATATTTTCAATTTTATATCTTCACTTGAATGAATATCAATTTATCTCTTTCTTGAGGGATTCATTTTACTAAAATTTTAGTAATTTCTATCATTCTTGTGTATCAGAAAGCATAGGACGTTTTAATAGAACAATTATTATATTGAGCTTAATCAATGCATCTAATATTTAGATTATAAACTCCTTTATTGCCATAAACTGTTTAATCTATTCAATTACTTGTTCATAGTAGCTGTAATAACTATTCTCAATACAGAACTCATTTCAGAAATTACCAATAATGAAATGTATCAAGTCTATATCAATCAAATGGAGCGTATTTTTAGAAAATGCATTTTTCCACTGAACTACTTACAATATAAAGATGAAATTCTTCCAACTTTTGTTACAATTCTAATTTATTGTTTTTCATAAGTATTATATTTCTTGCTCGTTTTATTTATGTATTTGTTTTAATTGTAGATTTTATACCATTTTGTTGTTACTGATGTGTGTTCTCTAAGTCATTTTTATGCAATCAAAAGAATATTTTTCTAAACAAGTTGTGTTCATTGGCTGTATAAATATGGCATTCATATTGTACAGTTATTGTTACCAAGTAATTAGAATGTGTTGTGAAACTTAGTAAATATAGTGTGAAAATATTCTAGTTATTTAAAATTGATTACAATCAAGATTGTATATAATTAATTATTGTATAAAGTTTGTATTTTTTTGAAAATATGTATATTTTTCCATCATTGCTTCCAATGTAATCTTGCCATGAAAATTAACTTAGTTTTGATATTGAATTTTTGGAAGATTATTATTTTTGTAGAAGAATTAGTTCCTTTTTGCCTATTCTATTCAGATCTCCGGTACTGTAATATAATAGTGTTGAAACTATCTATCGCGTGGCTTGCGAGAAGGCAGTCATGTAGGATTACCCCGTTAGAAGTTTGTATTGATCTGAGAAAGTAGAAAGTAGTAGAGTGTGAGCCAGAAAGTTCGTACCATCTGGTACTACCCAAAATCTTTTTTATCTTTCTACAGTCCTGCTTGTGTTGTACAAGGATTGGAGAGATGTAGTTTACTGTTGTAACGAAATATAGATTATTTCAGTACTTCGTTAGTTTTATTATCTACTTGTTTCACCCTTATTTTCTTTTTCTACTTATTCATTTATTAGTAGACCTAATATAGCCTACAGCATGCATATTATCATAATAACATTGAGAATGATTGTGAGAGACAAACAGGCGAAGCTTAATTATTACTCTCCCGAATTTAGATAGATGTTCAAAATAGGGTATAGCTTTTTGAATGATTTTATCAAATTACAGTGCTTTTCTCCTTGGTTCTGATTGATATACAAACAGAAAAAATCTCTCAAAAAGACAAATATAGCATCACAAAAAGACAACTATAGCTCCATGAGATTTTTTATTTTGAAGAAATCATTTCAGTTGGACACAGGAAATTGACATATCGAATAAAGGGTTTCACATGAGTTTGATGCTGAATGCGAAGGTAATGAGGAGAGGAGGATGTGGATAATAAAGCAGCCTGCAAACATGGACGATAGTAGCGTTCACTCAATGTTAGTAGTCAGTCTACTAAAAATGTTGGCGTTCACTATAGTCAACCGCTCGAAAATATTCCGATGGAAATTGGAACAAATGACTGCAACGTTGTCAAATAATAAGAGTTTATCAATGTTTCCACTGCTGATTACAAATTATAATTTTAAATCAATATTTTTATTATACACCTGATGATTTGCAACTATGGGTGCCGTAAGGGGTGGCGAGGGTGTAGGTACTCATTTACTACAATAATTTTCATCAGAGTATTTTCTTGCGGTTGACATAAGTTTCTATATCTATAACACCACAAATAAAATGAACATAATATGACGTAAAATAGTGGGTGTCTACAATACCTACTATATTAATAAGCAATAGAATAGAGAAACAATAGCATAATATACAATATTTTTCTCTCTATATGGTAATAGTAGGTATTGGTAATATTGTATGGTGTCTATAATAATTTATTTGGGGGCCTGATGTTATAAGTGGGTACTAATTTGCACAAACTTGTGTGACGTGGATGAGGGTCTTCACACGTTCGAATATTTGATAAGAAATCTTTGATCACATTGAAAATATTATATTACCGGTACCAGTAGGCATATTTGGTAAAAGTTGATCAAAGATCTTTCATCAAATATTTAACCCTGTTAGGGTAAGACTACAGGAGCGTTTATTGAGACGAGTCAGCAGGACAGGAACTCTCAGATTGGCTGATTGGGTTGGCGTTCGGGAATAAGCTGATTCAAGAAGCTGGCTGATTGAGAATTTACAAATCTGAGCTTTCTGCCCTCTGCCCTGCTGACTCGTCTGAAAAACGCTCCTGTAGCCTGACCCTATGGTCCCAACTCCCAACTATACAAGGTTAATAAGGTAAATTCGAATGGCTTCTGTTGGTGGAGAGTTTCTTGCGTGAACGTCCCACATCACCTGAATATTTAATTTGAGCCTTATTCTTCATACATTTGAGCCGCTATACTCCAGCCGGGACCGACAAATTAACGTGCCCATCCGATAACACAGGAGTGATCTGGTTAAAAAACTTTTGGTAATGAGAGGGTTTGAACCCGGAATCTATGCTGCTATGTAAGCACTCTATCCACTGGACCACGGATCACTCCTACAGCCTACTGTACGAAGTTTTTCTATGTCACTGTCTTCAGAAATCGCAAGAACTCTTATGGGGAGCGTTCGGGAACAGCTGATTCGGGAAGCTGGCTGATCGAGAATCAGCCAATTAACACTTCTATATTATGTTATAACTATGTTAATATTATGTTACAACTATTAACCCTCTGGGTTGGAGAGCTCACTCATGAACTGGTTGTATTGTAATCTTCGGAACCCACAACTTTCAAATTATAGTCTACAGAATTGGTGAACATTATGGAAACAGCAAAATAATTCTTTACAAGAATAATTAGGTTTTATTGGGGATCCTAATTGAAATGAAAAAATAGTCTACTGTTGCTTCAACATATTTTCTCTGCTCCTCATTACATTTGAATCCAAAATTTTTTTTCTTCCACCTCCTGTCTAAAGTGCTTACTTTACTCCCTGGAACTTAATACTAGTGTCACTTTTTCGCTCTCGTGAGGAAAAAACAGGAACACTCCCTAGAGCGTAAAAGTAACTCCATTTAAATAACATGGAAAGCATCTCTATTTTAAAAAACGTACATTTGAAAAAGTTTAGAAGGTCTAAGCTCAGATGAGGAAGCATATGGAGTAGTCATTAAACCAACTAAATATGCAATACCTCAACCAGATATTTGATCAATATATGAAATTTATGTTTGTATGCTAAAATTATTACAAACTTCATATCACTACCGTATATAGTCCAGGCAATGAATGCTCAAAAAAGGGTATAGAGGGAAAAGTTTGGAAGACAATTTCTGACCCCAGGATGGTGAGGAGGTAAACATATCAAAAGTCCCCACCACTACCCCCTGTGCTAAGGGGGTGGGGATGGTTCAAAGGTATCATTTTTTGGTTTCTCGCATATAACTAGAAAATTATGCATTTTACAGACAAGATTATAACAAATTAAAGGTTACATAATTTCTTACAATATTGATCTAACAACTTTTGCTATATCTCTTTCACTTTCTGAGATATCCGCTCTAAAAGATGTGACATTTTTGAAAAAACACATTTTCCTTCAATTTTTTGCTCTTATAACTTTTTGAATATCGATGGTAAAATCCATTCTGATCATGAGCTTATAGAGCATCAAATTCTCTAAAATTTGTTGCATAATTTCACAAGTTTACGCACATCCCCACGACTGTTGTAGCAGCTTCAGTGTTGAGTGTGAGATCTTCAGTTATGCAAAAATAGACCAATTGACAAAGGAACTTGGAAAGAATGTTTTGAACACAATTTTTGACTTCGCAGCTTTGTTATTGGGGCCAGTTAGGGGGTGAACATATCAAAAGTCCCCACCCCTACCCCTTGTGCTAAAGGGATGAGGGTGTTTTAAAAGTTGCATTTTTCAATGCTCTGCTTACAAGCTCATATCTTGAGAAAAATGCGTTCAACCGACATGACTAACTATTCAGAAATGAAGCTTGATAAATTCTCTACAATATTTGTTCTGTGGTGATTTGTGATATATCCAACAGTTTTCGAGATACACGCTCTTAAAAGTGTAAAATTGTTGAAATAACAGCTTTTAATCATATTTTTTTTATGTTCCAGGGCCTACAACTCTCCAACAATACATCGTAAAAATGAATGCTCACCATAGATTTGTTGAGCTTTGTTTTCTCTTCTGATGTATTATTCCACTAGGTACCGTAAAACGGGGTTACTTAAGCCTACAGGGTAACAAAAGCCATTTTGCAAGGTGAATTTCAAGAGCCCATGTTGGTAACACTGATTTCAGAAATCCTGGATGTTTATAGATCTATGAGTTGGGAATTGTACAAACTTCAAGCTGATGCAAAAAAAAAATTACTGAGATTTGAAGTAAAGCATTAAAAAATTTTATTATTTGGAGGAAATTTGTACCAAATTTTATACCCATCATAACTTTATTTGTCCATCCCAGTCTGTTCTCTTTCAAGTTTAGTAACTATTTCGAAACATAACCTCAATTGTCTGTCTAGATGATGCATCAGTTAGTTCTCCAATTTTGAGGTTATTTTTTCCTGATGCTTCTCTTTTCTCAGCTGGTCTGTCTACGGGGTAACAAAAGCCACAAGAAAAGCCACACTTTTTGTATGAGTTGAATTGATCATTTATGGTAATCTAGAAAATGTAAATAATTCTTCAAACTATTATTTTTCTCATATAAAACATGAATTTTGTTTCTTTTAGTCTAGTGTATGGATTTAGATGCTCCAGAAGTGTTAAACTTGAGCCAAAATCTCATTCATTCACACATTTAATCTTAAAAATAAAAATTGTATTATATTTCTCCATTAAATTCAGTTTTTTAAACATGAATATTGTTTCTCTTAGTCTAGTGTATGGAATTAGTTACCCCAGGAGTATTCAACTTGAGCCAAACATTCATTTAACATACCTGGTTTTTGTTACCCCATTCCAGGGGGAAACTTAGACCACCATGTTTTTTATATTTTTTCAGGTGAAAAAATGTTCAAATAATTTTTCTATTACATGAAACAATAAGTCAAGATACAGACCCAAGTTTTGCACTAAGTTTCAAATCTGTAAATTGATTGGTCTAGATTCACCAGGTGTTTGAATTTTAAAAGTGGCCTAAGTAACCCCGTTTTACGGTACTTAAAGTTTTCCTTCTATTGTTATAGCAGATTCAATGTGGGGGTGTAATTTTAATTTTGTAACAATTGATCACTTGACAATGAAATTTGAGTCTGGAACATCTGGTACATAGTTTTTGACTTTGTATTTCAATGAAGACTAGTTGAGAGATAAACATAGCAAAAATACGCATCTCTAGCCCATCTATTTAAGGTATGGAACTGCTAAGTTGACACTTGTAGCAGAGTTGAAAATTTCACCCCCCCCCCCACATTGAATCTGCTATAACAATAGAAGGAAAACATTAATTACCTAGTGGAATAATACATCAAATTGAAGAAATAACAAAGCTCTACAAATCTACGGTGAGCATTCATTTTTACGATGCATTGTTGGAGAGTTGAAGGCCCTGAAACATCAAAAAAAAAAGGGTTAAAAGCTGTAATTTTAACAATTTTACACTAAAGATAAAATGTATAAACGGCTAAAAAAGGAACCACTCAATTTAAAACTAAAGCAAGACTTGAAGAATTATAAGAAAATACTAGATGAATAAAAAAATAACTAAGGAAATATATTATAAGAATCAAATAAACAATTGCAAAGGTAATCCTAAAAAGCTTTGGAGAAAGTGAATGAAATCATTAACGAAAAGTCTGTTGAAAATGAAAATATTAATATTGATCCAGTGACTTTAAACAACTTTTTTGCTCATGTCGGGGAGATGCATGCTCGGTCAATTTTAAAGACAAATAGTCATTCTGAACTTAAATATTCTAAACCCAGACATAATTTTGCTAATTTGTTGTTTTTAATTCCATTTTCTCGTCTTGAAGTGGAGGATACAATAAAAACCTAGAAGAATAGTGCTAGTCCTGGAATTGATGAAATTAGCAGCATTACCGTACTTTAAAACATATAGCTGAGTTTATATCCTTACCAATTGCTCATATTGTAAACACTATTTTCACTAAAGCTTCTTTTCCAAGTCATTTCAAAATTGCCAGAATTAAACCATTTTTTAAAAAAGGTGATAGGAATGATCCCTCCAATTATAGGCCTATAAGTCTACTTAGTAATTTAGCTAAAATAACTGAAAAAATAATAAAAAACGCTTATTCAATTATCTAATTAAATATGATATTCTTGAGACAAATCAATTCGGTTTTCAGACAGGTAAAGAAAAGGTAGGTACAGAAGATACACTACATCATTTTTTGAGGATAGTAATTGACAGTATGAACAGAAATAAAAAGACAATATGGTAGCTATTTTTCTTGATCTATCGAAGGCCTTCGATACGGTTCCCCATGATAATTTATTTAGAAAATCTACCTTGTTATAAGGGGCATTGCTATTGATTTGTTAAAAAGCTATTCCTGTGGTAGGTCGCAAACTCTTTCATTAAACAATTTAAATTCATGTGAGAGTGCTCTGCGGTTACCCCTTTTTGGATTGCCTCAAGGAACAGTTTTATCCCCGGTTCTTTTTCTTTTGAAAGTAAATAATCTCCTTAAACTTAGTCTTAATAATGGTGGAATAGTTTCTTTTGCTGATGATACAGCTATAATTTTTTCACATGAGAGTTGAACTAATGTTTTTAAAGTAGTTGCTGAGGATGACATGAATATAGTCAAAAAATGGTCAAAAAATAATCACTCAAATAACCTTAGTCTTAATATATCAAAAACCAAATTCATAAATTTTGCTGCAAATGCAGGTGGTAAACCAAATTCCGAATTTTGAATGAAGCTGCATTTGTACTGTACAGACACTCTTACCTGTGACTGCCCATCTATTGAAAAAGTTAATGAGATTAAATAATTGACAAATTATTACTGGGTGTAATATAATAGACAAATATGTGAGGTGGAGTCCACACATAACTTTCCTTTGCAATAAACTAAAATATGCCAATTATGAATTTCTAATTTGGAAAGTCTAAGGATGATATAATATGCTTTTGTGCAGTCTTTAATTCAATATGGTTTAGTTTTATGGGGTGGAGCCTATAGTCCAGTCAATATAGACATAAAAAAGGGGGTGTGCTTGCAATTTATATTGTAGTTCTAATTCTTTAATATATTATTTGGGTACAGAAGAGAAGTCCTGAACCAATTTCTTCATGCAAAGTTTCCTTGTGCTAGATACAGCATGGCCCAAAAAACTCGTATTCTCGGCCCATTTTCCAGTTTTCAGCTATTTCTGCCAAATAACGTTATCGGACAGAAAAATTTGCTCTTGCCTTTTTTTGAGATTATAACATTTTGAATAAAATGAGATCATTCGGAACTCTCTATCTCCAATAAGTACTGAGTTATGATTTTTCAAAAATGAGTAAAATTTGAAGGAAAAATAAATTTTGATGAATTCTAGTTTTTGATCATATCTTACGATTGTTACCATTTAGGTGTGTAATTTAAAATCCCTCTGGGCGTATTCTTGTGCTCTACAATCATATAAGGAGGTTCATTTTAATGAAGTCAACAAGGTTATAAAGTAATTTGTAAAGTTATTTTTTCTATAACGTGTGCCCTGCTTGGCTGCAGTCGGTAGAGCAAAGATTTTGAATATATATAATATTTTTGTGATTCCTTAAAGAGCAATAGTACCAATTTCTTACCAGCTCTCCTAGGAGCTCAAACAGTTTTCTGCTTTTGCTGGCTGCAAACGTCGGCTGCTTTAACAGTTCACAGTTTTTGTGACTGATTCGGTGTACTCCGCAAATATAGATGCAGTAGAGATAGACAGATATAAGGGCTCTGATTATCGTACTAGACAATGCGGTACCGCCACTTATGCCACCCGCCACCATTCACCAAAGTGGTCAGCAATGAAAAAATGATACCGAGCGGAATCAAAGACGAATCAATACTCTATCAGAATACCATTAATTTATATTGCTGCAACTTAATACTATGACCTTTGAGTTTCTTCAAATCAGATGTGTTGGTACTGGATAACTTATATAAATCTCGGGAACGTATTATTTCCAAAGACTTAATATTCAATGCTGTATATCGCTGATTTATCCAACTTATTCGGTGAAGAATACAGTTGGTTGGTAATTTTAATGATAGGTCAATTATGATAATAAAATAGAATATAACAAGATTGGTCATGCATGAAGATAGGATAATAAATGAAGGGTACACCATTCAATAAACATAAAAATATAATTACATGAAATATCAATGAGCAATAATAAAAAATAGAGCAACAAATACTGGGTCCGGCAGTCAAACCTGACGGTTTTTGATATTGGATAAATTAAAAAGCTGTTGAGATATATTTATATATTTTTTTTATTGTAAAGAGGAGAATTGGAAATTACATTTAGTATTAAAAAAAATTGAAAAATAGCTTACGGCGCAAAAATTACGTCATTTAAATGTTGACCACCATTTTCTGTACACTGTATGAGTCTCTTGGAAAAGTTCGTCATGACTCTCTCCAACGTTTGCCGCGGGATCTCACGAAGTTCTCGCCGAATATTCTCCTTCAGTTGATCCAAATTTCTTGGCTTGTCAACATACACTCTTCCCTTGAGATACCCCCACAGATAAAAGTCACAAGGGGACAAGTCGGGAGAACGTGCTGGCCATTCAATGTCACCCCTGAGCGAGATCAGCTTGCCTGGGAAAAATCCTCTGAGTTGAGCCATGGAGGCCCGCGAGGTATGGGCAGTAGCTCCGTCCTGCTGAAACCATACCCTCCTGAGAGGTATGCGGTGGCGACATAACTCAGGAATGAGAAAGTCACGGATCATGGCAACATAACGCTCTGAGTTCACTGTCACTGTATGGCCACCCTCTTCAAAAAAATAAGGCCCTATAACTGTTGACCTACACACTGCAGCCCAGACAGTTACTTTTTCACAGTGAAGAGGCCGCTGATGAAGTTCCCGTGGGTTATTTGGGGCCCAATAACGGAAATTTTGTTTATTAACACATCCATTAAGGTGGAAATGAGCTTCGTCTGAAGTCAAAACAATGATTCCAGGGTCTTCCTCAATCTTTCTTGACATGGTTTCAGCAAAATTCAACCTTCTACCAAAATCTCCTGCTTGTAACTCTTGAACAATAGCAATCTTGTAAGGGTGGAAGCTCAAGTCGTCATGAAGAATACGTCTCACAGACCGGTCGGAGATCCGAAGAGCTTGGGCGTGACGAATGGCAGAGCGACGAGGGCTCCGTTCAAAAGCATGTCGAACAGCCTCAACGTTAGCAGGAGTTCTTACCGTTCGAGGTGATCCTCCTCTCCTTCTTGTGGTTCCAAACGCAGTGTTCTGAAAGTTCCAAACCCACAGAAGAATTGTGTTTCGTGACGGGATCGCACCACGAGGGGGAATGTTAAACCGTATACAGAAACTCCTTTGCGTTAGAATCACAGAATCATTATTTCTAAAAAACGTCTCGACTACAAACGCACGATGTTCAGCGGTCCAACGCTCCATTGTTACTGAACTAATGAACTTCCACTCAAGGTGAACAAGATGGCGCCCATCCCCACCCGCCCAGTCACCCCCACCACCACCTATCCCCACTTAAAAACCGTCAGGTTTGACTGCCGGACCCAGTATAAAAATAATATGAGAATAAATATATATTGAAAAAATATCACAGACTGCTCACTGATGATTGACTTTGCTTTTTAGCACAAAATATTACCATGTGCTTCATTAATCAGCAAACATATAGTTATCAACTTGCTACTGCTTGTCGAATAAAATTTATAAATCTTACTTCCAAAAATATGAAAAATATAAAAATATTAAAAATATCTCATGGCTAGGGTTTGGCCTCAGGTGGAATTCAGATAAATCAATCTATCTCATGAACATGAGCTTCATAAAAATCTTTATAATTTACTGATAAAAAAGATGGTTAAGTGAGCATATAATATAATATCAAAAATTAATAAATATTTCATCTGTGTATACTTAAACATTTAAATCTCATAGAGTGTTCTTAATAATATTCCCTTTACGTTTTGAGACTTGCACAAGTTTTTATATTATTTTTAATATTCAAATAACCCTTTGACAAGCTAGCTTTATTTAATTGTGATTATTTCGAAGCACTGAGGGCTCCCTTAATAACTTTTCAATTGAACTCACGTGTCGATTTTCACAATTATGATGGCCATCCGGATTCATTTCGATGTCCTAGGCCTTTCTGGTGGGCTGCTGTCATCTTCTCCAATGGGAATATTTAAATTTGATGACTCATGTCATACTATGACCTCACTGAGTCTTATGAGATTTATTTGTTAATTATTCAAACAAACTTTAACATTTAACACAATTTTTTTTTAAAAAAAAGGATCTTGTGCTCTATAAATTGGTGGCTGTTCCCGATGACCTCCAAGTGGGCTTGGATCCACCCCTATTCTTTTCATGACCATACTTCCATAATTTTTGAATTTGCATATAATTTAAATATCCACTCTGATTGGTGCTGTCCCTAGCCTCACTACTATGCAATAATATGATTCAATATAGTCCATGCTAATCTGCTAGGTTACTGCATAAAGAGCAAATATTATAGTTTTAAATATTCATTTTTTATCTGTTACATAAACTGGGTACTGTATAGTTTACAAATTCTTATCTATATATATAAAAGCAAAATGGCACTCACTCACTCACTCACTTGCAGAACTGAAAATCTACCAGACCAAAAATGTTCAAATTTGGTAGGTATGTTCAGTTGGCCCTTTAGAGGCACACTAAAAAATCTTTTGGCAATATTTTAACTCTAAGGGTGGTTTTTAAGTGTTCAAAGTTCATCTTTTAGCATGTATATTCTTCTTATTCTCTTAAGTATAATTGAAAAATGTCCATACCATATGTTAATATAGAACTATAATCTAGAGAGAGTACCTCTTCAAAACAGTTGTTAACTGGTTACTAAATTAATAATTATGTCGGGTTGGCAATAACTTGAGTTGACTTTGTTAGGTTGGCACCAAGTTGAAGATTGAAATACATTTATCACAGAAAAATTGATTGGGCACTGCTACTTCAATCAGAGCTATTCCTGGGAACATTATATTACTAGCCATCAGGCTCGCTTTGATTACCATATCCGTTTAGCCAGACGTTTAGTCTGGACCCCCAACTGGATCATCCTACAAATGAAAAATTCATTCTTCAGTTCTGATCTCATTCTTGGACAATCCAGTCAGGGGTCTAGGGGGCGGAGCCCCTTGGCTAGACAGATATGGCAAGCGAAGCGAGCCTGACAGCTAGTCATTTATATAATAAATAATGTATATTTTTGAATTAACTCCCTTTTACTGCCTGTCAGTTACTGTATTTTGATTGGCGTATTCTATAATTACAAATGTATTCATGCACTGAGTAGGATATATCACATTTCCTTGATATTTTTATTTATTTTATACATGTTGTCCATGCTTGTATGACATAATAAATATTTTTGTATTTTCTAGAACATTTTTCTTTCACATTGACATGCCATGCTTGTTACTAACCCTCTGATCACATTTTAAGTGAATGCTATTTGTATGCAACTAAATTTGCCACAGGTGTCTGGCTAATTTTCAATTTATATGGCTTGACCAATTAGGTTGCTGACTAGTAAGTACCAAAGAACCTAACCTCAAAAAATATTATTTTATATTATTAAATGAATAGCAATAATATTTTCCTTTTCATTTGGCTGTTCAAAACTGTAGCCTGGATACCCGTTATTATCTAATCTCAAGTTTGTTGACATCATATCTAGCAATAGCAATACAGCTGTTTGCTTGAGACCCATAAATTCTTTCCATTTAGTGATTTTGATAACTATTCAAAAAATCTTCTTACATAAACGCCCCCGAATTTGAATTCAAAATATTTAGAGAATCAACAATGTTTTTAATACAAATTCTTCCTCTTACACAAAAACATAAGCTAAAAATAACCGCCAGAAACATTTTCATAACTTTTACTACAACCTGCAGACTCTTTCCGCATACGCCCCCTATTTCTCATCACTACAATATAATTTTCCTTCTTACAAACACAAAAATAGCATAAATATAACATCCAAATTTCACTTCTTTTCTCCCCTACATCAATAGAACATTTTTCAAATCTGCTGCTCGGCAGTGATACCAACTGACTTCATCACATCAACATCTGGTTTCTCAATACTATAAACTTCTTTCAAATATATTCTGGTAACATTGTTGGGCTCATATATTGTTTTTAATTTCCAGGTCTCACTTATTCTTATGACATTTTTCTAGATACAGGTACAATTTTTGCTATGCTATATTCCTTGGTCTTTGGTTCTACAACTTGAGGTAACTAGATTTGCTTGAAGGCTTTGGTAACTACATATAATAATAATAATAAACATAAAACATATGAATAAATATATATATAAACATTAATTGATACAATAAATGACAGAAATAACTTTGGGAACAATTTCACTTTACATTGACCTATGTTTAACAGAGCTACATGCTTTTGATTTTGTTGGCATTGCAGTAGTCTACAGAACATATTTCCGCTTTCATTACGTCACAATTTATCATTGTTTGGTTCCAGTTAACCTAACTTTTGCAATTTTCCACATTTAAAGGTAATTATCCCACTTTATTTCAATTATTCTACCTTGTGGCCTTTTTTAATCGATAAATAGGAAGAGAACAAATAATTCAAAACTATTCGCTGATTTGTTGCAGGTTTCTATCAGCTTGGGCAGATTAAATGCAAATTTGGTGACAGGAGGCGAAGATCCAATATTAAATTTATTTAGGTAGGTCAGTATTTGGCTGATAATATCGTTTTTATTTGCTTTCTTATCATATTTGTTTCAAATTCGATGATATGGCTTGCAGAATTTTTGTAGTCATCTGGTTTCTTCTTGTGTTGTGTTGCTGCTTGTAGATAATTGATGTGGGCGGTTAGGCTATCTGCTATCCTTTTGCTATTGATAGATGAGGCCGTCCTATTGATAATTTTTCCTTCATAAATTTAAAGCCCTGGTATCTTGTATACTTCTTCAAATAACTCCTTGCTCCTTTGATAATAATTTCTTTTAATTGATCCAAAGCTTTCCATTTATTTTCTTTCAATAGTATCCACATAGTTCCTTTATCAACAACCTTAATCATATCAGGAAACAATTCTGTAAAACAAGATTTCTCATAGGCAATAAATTTCTTCAATAATAATTATTATCCTCTTCATTATCTCATTAACATCACAATTTTTAACAAACATCACAGCCTTAATAACAAACAATTCCATCATACAAGATTTCCAACAGTCAAAAAATTCCTTCAACAATGGCATTATAACTTTTAGTATAATTTTAATATTGCAATTTTTATCAAATATCACAGCCATACATATAATAAACAAAGAACCATAAATTAAACATTTGATTATCTTGTTCAAAATATAACCTCTTAACACATAATCAGGTACTTTCACTTTCCATATATAATTCATCAACTCCTTCCATTTCATAAAGCACATTTGTTCATCATCCATTAATTTCTCCAGACAATTTATTTCCTTATAATCCAGGTCATAATTCTTATTTTATTCTTCTTTGATTTTTGGTCTATTCCTTTTACACATCCTATATTCACAGTCATGATGATGAGCAGCTTTCTTGAATTTTATATGCCAGGGATGAATGCTGTTGGTCACCTCATGCTTTCCATCCTGGTGTCGGTTGTCCGGTGTCCTCCTCGGCTGCTTGAACCAGGCGTGGGGATGGTAGATGCGTGCATGGTTCCTCCCTTGTCACTTTCTTCTCTGGGCCTTGTGATGGATGCTATTCATTCCTGTAATCCGTCCCGGTCCTCTGTGGGGTCTTTGGCATGCTGCAGTGGGGGTGTCCATTGATGTGTGGGTGTGGCGTGCAAAGGCAATATATCACATGTAGGCTCCATATTAGGCAATTCCTTTACAGCATCCTGGTGTTCTTCAGTGACTGGTTGCTCTTCTTGGCGGCCGTTTGCATTTTCTGATAGTAATGGGATTTGGGCATTATGGTAGTGGATCGGTTCTTGTTGTGGGATTGTGGCCGGTAGTGATTCTTCGGGGGGGGGGGAGGGTAATATTAAGCTCAAGAAGGATTGATGCTTATGGGGTGGCCGTGGAGCATGGTGGGTTTCTGTATTTGGTGGCAGGGTATTGCAGTGGTGAGTTTGTTCTTTTTGTGAATTTGTTAGTATTGCCTGTTCTATTATAAAATTGTTTCTTAATTGATTGGGTGGTGTATAGTTTCTGTAATCAGCAGGCTCTTGTTGTGGGTTTGTTGAGGTTGCATGTTTCAAGGTATAGTTTGTGCTTATTTGATATGGTGGCGGGTTGTAATATTTATTGTAATTATTATTGATATGTCTGGCATTTGTATTTGAACGGTCACAGTCATCATAATAATTCTTTCGACTTGCCTGCGGTGGATAATGATTTGCCAAACGATTCTGGAAATTTCCATTATTTTTATTATCTCTCTGATTATGGTTGTCATGATGCTCAAAACGAGGTGTCATTCTGGGGCAATCATATGCCGGTGACTCATAGAATTGGTCGGCATATCGATTAGCAATGGAATTATACTGATTCTGAGTGAATGATTGGTCTGGATGGTGGTTTGATACTGCCATCACATAGTCTATGCATAAGTCTATGCATAATGAGATTTGTCGTGAATGGATGATAGATAGTAAGGATGTATTGAGGAAAGCAGGCAAGTGAAAAACTACTTTTTGGGAATCAATAGCTTTAAACAAAGAAGAAATTATTTTATAAAATTTTTATTATCATTGTTGAAACTGTATTTTGGAGAGAACTATATTATTTTATGGGCCTAAACTGCTGAAACTTGTCTAGTCATTAATATTTAAAATATAAGCCAGTTGGAGAATAATATAAGCCACAGTCTGTAAGCTAGTCAGGAATCAACAATTCAGTACATGAGCAATATTAAAATTATAAAAACTTAAGTATTAAATACCTGATAATTTGTAGCTGAAACACATTGCACATAACTATTCGCTGTGAATCCCTCCTTGTGTCCTCAAAAAACACTCTTCGCGTAATATTCATCACTTTTTTAATTTGCACTTGACACACATTAGTAACATGAACCACACTCCCGCAAACTCTGAAGTTTTGTATATGTACGGCGGTTGTCCAGACCCCACTTTGTCGACTCCCAGCACATCAACTCCTACCATGGTAGATATGGCGTATATGCCACGAGAAAGGGAACCAGGAAGTGTCAGGTCAATAGTTTTTGATCCACAAAATCTGCAACCTCTGTCATCCACTCAGATCGATGCCACCGACACACCGCTGAACCAGAGGATAGCAGAGATCAATGTCGAGGGGGGTGAGGAGCAGCCCGCAGATCCAGTATCCCCAGAGGTCAAGTCGCATCTGACGAAACAAAGTATATTTTCAGATACCGAGCTAGATCCATTTAAAAAGGTAATAATGGAGCAAACTAGTAGTATGTTCACTATCATGTTACAAAATACAATGGATAATATGATGCAGGAAATTAAAAAAGAAAACACAGCAATTAAAGAGGCAAATAAACAAACGGTAGAGCAGGGTATGAAGGAGACAGTGGACACCATACAGTCAATAGAACAGAGGTTAGATGCTATTGATAGCAAAGTAGAAAATAATAGGGAAGAGTTAAAAGCAATGATAAATTTACAAAGGGAAAGTCAGGATAAAATTATGGCAGGATTAGCAGAAAGAATAGATACAGTTACCTGCGAACTAAATGAAAGAATAGATAACCTAACAATACAAACAACCACACCTATTCAAGAAATAGCAACCAGCATTAAAGCCGATTGCCAACAAGAAATCCAAAAACAGATTACAATCGCTAACCAGAATATATCTTCTACAGTAGATAAAAATACTAATAATATCACGGCTATGCATAGTAAGCAGACCAGCATGTATACACAAATGAATCAATTACAAAGCAATCTAAATCAGGCCACAGAAACATGTAAAGCTTTAAATGGAACTCTGCAAATACAAAAATCCACTCTAACACCAAACCAAGAGATAGAGATTAATAAAACTTCAAGCAATAATCAATGGCAAGTAGCGCATGAGGAAATGATAGCATTAGAAAATCAAATCCAGCAACAACCCCATGGAATTCAAGCAGAGGGCATCAATTCACATGGTATACTGCAGGGACTGGGTAGATTTGATAATACTGATTGCCATTTGCAACCTCAACCGTTTAATGACCAAATAAAATTAGTACAAACTCTTGCACCCACCTCTTGGAGTATGTGGCAACTCCGTTTGACCAGCTTACTAAGTGGCGAACCCCTGTTGTTTTTCCGGAGTAGAGCCCATGAGTTTACATCATTGGAGGAGTTTATCGCTGTCTTCCTGGAACAGTATTGGAGTAGAAGTAAACAGTTGGATGTACTAGCAAATATTATATCATGCAATTTCAATCCTAATTTAGACGGTGCATATACCACTTTCGTCACTGCCCTACAGTTCAAGAATTCTCAGCTGAACAAGCCAATAAACAAATCTACCTTAGCAAGTATCATTTTAAAAAAGCTACCTTTCCGGGTTAGAATGGTGCTCGCCACTCAACCAATAACTGATTGTAAACATTTAATAAACCATCCATATGGCATACAATCTGTGATGGCAATACCAAATCACTGGTCAGATCAGTCGTATACACAAAATCAACATAATTCAAAAATCAATCAGTACACCAGCCAAGCCTATGAACCGGTACCACATGATCGCTCCCGACCTTCTCCTTAATTTGAACGCTGCAACGATCAGAAACAAAATAATAACTGGAATAATAGAAGTTTTCAAAATCGCCCAACAAACTATTACCCATAGCAAAATAATTGAAGAAATTATTATGATGGCCATGATTGATTGAACACAAATAAGGGTTATGTTCACAATAATTATAACACAAATTATAAACCACCACCACCTCAAATAAGTACAAACTACACATTAGCGCATGCAACCAGATTAAACCAACAAAGAACACAGAACCCAACACCCGATAATCCACCACCAAACACAGAGAAGACTACATCTAAATTACAAATATATGATACCCCCGATATAACACATACAAGCTCAGAAAAAACAAATGAAGAAAATGAAGATACTTCAGCATTGTATACTACTTTTAGAAATGATTTACCAGAAATTCTATTAGAAGAACAGAAAACAATACAAGATAAACCACCACCAAAAACCACCGCCTACAATGCACATAAAACCAGCAGCAAGCAACAACCCATATAAAACATACTGTTCCCCACCAACGATCCATCACCACAGGAAGAGCAACCCGCCACTGAGGAACACCAGGATCAGGCAATCAAGGAGATGGTAAATATGGAGCCTGCATGGAATCTACCCGCTTTGAACACCACACCCGCTCATCATTCGACCCCACCAAGGCAGACCAAGGACCCCAAGATGGAGGATTGAGAGGACGGACTACCGGACAAAAGGAACCAGCATCGCAAGGCCCGGAGATGGAAGCACCCGAGGAGGAACGGCGTGCGCGCATACTGGCCGCATGCATGTTTCAAACGCCCGAGGAGGACACCAGACCGACACCAGAATGGAGGACAGGAAGAGACCACCGATGGCATTCATCCATGGCACACAAAATTTAAGACAGCTGCTTATCAATGTGACTGCTACTGGGGGAAAAAATAAATGGAATGAAATTGAAACTAATGATGGCTACCTGAATGAAAACGATGGAGAGTACTGTGAGAAACTAATGAATGGAAAATGTTGTGTGGAATTAAAAGAAATAAGGAGTAATCCAGTGAAAATAAAAGCACCTGATTGTTATTATCTATAGAAAGGATATGCTATGAAAGAGATATCAAATGTATTGGGTAACATTATGATTGTTATTATGGCTGTCTTATTATCTAGAGTCTGTGATATTAATGTGATGATGAAAGTTGTATTATTGTTAAAAGAAGGTATTATTGTCGATTGGAAATCCTGTATTGTTAAATTGCTTATTGTTGTTGTCATGATGATTAATAATAAATGTAAGTTGAAAATATCAAATGAGTATTATAGTGACAAACACAAAAATAGAGACATGAAACCCAATGAGTTAGTTGGACATAACAATGGATTAAATGGAACTGGATCAATGAATAGGTTGAAGAAGTATACAAGATTCCAGGGCTTTAAATTCATGAAGAAAAAATTATCATTAGGACAGCCTCATCTATCAATAACAAATGGATAGCGGATAACCTAACAGCCTACAGCAATATCAACAAGCAGAAACGCAAGAAGATGCAAGAAAACCACAAAAGTTCTACATGCCATATCATAGAATTTGAAAGAAAATACGATAAGAAGTCAAATATAAACAATATTATCGACTAATTACTGACCTGTCTTAATAAATTTAACATTGATGAAGCACCTCGTGTCAACAAATGCGATTTTTGATTCCTCCAACTGTTAGAGGCCTGGAACAAACATAAGAACAATTTTTAATTATGTATTTTCTTACCCAGCATCGTATAAAAAAGGGCACAAGAGGGGATATGAAGAATAAAATTTGTTAATTACCTGTAAAAGGAAAAAATGCATCAGTTAGGTTAATTATGAGATTCGACAGCAAATTCTGATGTAAGAAGTATGAAATCTAGAAATCATAGACTAGCAATGCCCACTAAATCAAAGCACAAAATGCCTGTTAACATATGTTGTATAAAGCGCCTGTTACACGCATGTCGATAAAAGAAATTGTTCCCAAGAGAGCTATTAATATATGTCATTTAATGTATCTATTAATGTTATTTATATGTTTTATAATATTATTATCATTGTTAATACCATGTTGTTACCAAGAAACCTCAATTGAAACAAGTTACCATAGAAGCCTAAACCAAAAATATAGCAAAAAGAAGAATTGTACCTGATTTATAGAACATTGTTAATATTAGAGACCAAGAAATTGTAATGAAGTATGAGCCCCAAAAATTGTTACTTGAAACTATTCTTGGAAGAGATTTATTGTATGAGAATCAGATGTTTATTGTATGAAGATAAGTTGGCACCACTGCAAGCGGCAGATTTGAAAGTATTGTACTGTGTTTGTAGAGAGAAGAAATATATTTAAGATGTTGTATTTGTGATATTTTTGCGTTGATAAGGAGGAATTTGTTATTGTTTTGATGGAGATTTAAGGGGGGCATAAGCAGATAAGGTCTGCGAACTATTATGATATTTGAAGGTGTTTTTGGTGGATATTTATAGGTTATGTAGATATGTTGAAGAAAGAATTTGTATTAAAAACATTGTTAATTCTCAAAATATTTTGAATTCAAATTCGGGGGTGCGTGTAACATATTAAAATCTGATGAGTAAACAAAATCCCTATTTGAGAGAATTTTATAGGTCTGAAGTGAAATAGCTAGTCTAGTATTGCCAAATGTGATAATGATTATTAAAAGATTAGATAATAACAGGTATCACGGCTAAAATTAGAACAGCCGAATAGAAAAAGAAAGTTATTTGCTACCTGCATTATATTATATAAAGTATTGGAAAATTTGAGGTTAGGCTCAAAATACCTACTGATTGGCAACCTAATGATCAATCAAGTGGCATAATGTAAAATCTAGCCAGACACCTTGGCAAAAATTTATTGTAAACAAATGGTATGCAACTGGAGGACTTTAAAAAAGCACATGGCTAATTGTTATAGAGGGAGAAACAACTTATAAACCTTATAAAAATCTATTATATGTAATAAATATACTTAAACCACCAAATAAAAATAAATTAGAGTATTAAGGAAGTAGAATGTTCCTAGGCACATGTATACAGTAGTGAATTTGCATGAACCAATCAAATTGTAGTAATCAATAGGCGGCAATAGAGAGCCGATTCAAATGTATTTATAAATATTTCTATAAATGATAAGATTTTATAAATTTTTATCACTCAGTTTATGTATCGGATATGGTCCGAGAAAATATAAGGTATCAGACCTGGCATATAAGTAATGGTTTAGTAGATTGGCATGGACTATTTGAACCTTTAAATGGCGTAGTAGTGAATTATTTAAATTTATGTAAATTTGTAAGTCGGAAATTAAAATTGTAGAAATAAAAGTAGAACCTGCCCACTTGCCTGCCAGACACCACTATGGAATGACACTAAAATTTGTAGAGCACAAGACCCTTTATTACATTGTACTTTTTAAAGACTTTAAGTTTAAATTCATTTATTAATTTTTCATAAGACTTAGTGATGCTGCATTAAAGCGAAAGTCATTTAAATATTTATTTAATCCCTTGGAGAAGATGACTTCGGCCACCAAAAATCCAGGACTACCAGGAAATTTGGATCGCCGCCAACAGCTTATAAAAATTCAGCATTTGATTGATATATCATCGAAATATATAAGTTAGGGCACCCTCAGTGCTTCGAGTGAAATAAATATAAAAGCTAGCTTATCAGAAAGGTTATAAATATTAAAAATTAATACAAAACTTGCACAAGTCTTAAGAAGGTATAAGAAATATTTTATTAAATAAGAGTAAGTCAATTTACATATCCAAGGTACACAAATTAAAGGAATATTAAATTTTAATCTTGTAATACAAATGCTCACTCAATCATTGATTCTATTCAATAATTTGTAATGATATAATGTAGCTCTTGTTCACTGGATAATTGATTTATCTATTTCCATCAGAGGCCGAACCTTATGCCATGATATATATATATATATATATATATTATATATATATATATATATATATATATATATATATAATATATTATTAAGAAATATACTGAGAACTACAGAAATTAATATATTTATAATCTATGATTTATCAATTTATTATTTTATGATTTTGATTCCTGGAAAGAAGATATAAAGTGGGATTTTCTAAATCGACAAGCAACAGCAAGTTGATACCTAAGCTGCATACAAATAAATGCATATTATCAATGAATTTAAAAAGCACATGGTAACATTTCGTGCTAAAGAGCTAAAAAGTAGTGTACCAGTCTGTGATATTTTATTTTGATATATTTATTCTTGTATTTATTGTGTGTGTTTGTTGCTCTATATATTTCCATATTTATCCGACTTTAATATTTATTCATACAATATATGTATCAAGTTTTTTATGGTGTACCATTTATTTCATTCCCCAATACCACACAGGACAAATCTCATATCTATTTATTAATTATCAGTATTGAATTATTAAGAGAGTTACCATCCAATTTTATCAGTAATAGAATAAGTTGGTTTACACAACAATATATTGCATTGTTAACTTAATCTCTGGAAATAATATCTTCCGAAGATTTCTATAAATTGACCAAGAGCAATGAATTGCAAGAGCTCCTGAGCGAGCCTATAAGGATTTTACCGAAGTTGTGTTCTAAAAAAAACCACAACCAGATTTGTATATTTTTACACTCATGCTTTACCGATTGCAGCCAAGCCAGGCAAATCGTTATTCATTAAAAAATAATGTCAGAAACTGTGTCATGACTCTCCCTGGTGTGGCCACCCAGGAATAGAGAAAATGCTTGCAAGAGTACAACAGCAGTACTATTGCCCAAACTGCGAGAGGATGTGCAAAAGTATGTGGGGGCATGTCACCAATGTGCACTCCGAAAAACACCCAAAGCAATAAAGGTTCCACTGATGACAGCTCATGAACCAAACCAACCCTTTGAGCTTGTATCCATGGATATTGTGGGTCCTCTACCAGTCAGTCAGAAAGGAAATTGATACTATGTGAGCTTCATTGACCATTTCACACAGTATGCTGAAGCTCAGCCCTTGCAAGACCAGACAGCAGAAAGTATTGCCAATGCCTTTGTAACTCAGATCATAGCAAGACATGGTGTACCTGGCAGACTCATGACTGACCAGGGAAGGAATTTTGAATCCAAACTGTTTCGTGAAACATGTAAACTGTTGGGTATCAACAAGATTCGCACAATCCCCTATCATCCTGAAAGTAAGAGTGGAACGACTTTATCAAACACTAAGTGACACCATGGCCCACTATATAAAGCGAGATGGGACTGATTGGGATAAGTGGTTACCATATGCTTTGATGGCATTTCGATCAGTTCCACATACATCAACTGGGTATTCATCATATTGCCTGTTGCATGGACGTGAGATGATATTACCTGGGAACACCCCTATCCCCAAGAATATCCAAGGACAAACTGTTGAGAAGCATCTGAGACAATTGAAACAATGCTTACAGCAGGCCTTCCAGAACGCCATTCAGTCATCAACCAAAGCAGCTGATAGTCAAGCCAAAATAGCCAACAGAGGGAGAATGCAGCGAGAATTTAAACTGGGAGACCTTGTGTACTTGCTCGAACCAGCCATCAAGCCTGGTGAAGCCAGTAAATTCCATCACCCTTGGGCTGGTCCCTATATGGTTACCCAGAGGATGTCCCCAGTAAATTACATGATCAAGATGACTGATGGCCGACAAGTGAACATACATGTGAACAAATTGAAGCCATGCCTAAAACCAAATGATGTATTCAGAAGCGAAGAATCAGTGGTGGGAGCTAACAAACCTGAAAAACCTGAGCTCAGGAAAGAAGGTGATACTCCAGAAGAAACTGATGATGAGGAGGAGGTTGAATATTGGCCTCCTTATAAAGAAGAAGAAGACAGTCCTGGATGACAGGCTGGGAAAACTAGAAACAGAGACACTGGTTCCAGAGCCCGAGAGAGGATTGGAGCAAGAAGAGATGGATGAGATTGATGGAGATGCTGAAGATGATGTGTTTGAGGAAGTAGAATCTCCCCCAAGCCCATGCTCACCTGACTGTTTGAGAGGGGACACTGAATACCGACCCCACGGTAGATATCTCACATGGACTCGGACTTCACCCTATCTATTAAGGAGAAGGGTGAACACCCTTGTTTAACTCCCCACCTCAGCCCCGGGGGTTCTGCAGGATGAGATGGTCACTGTCAACCGGAAGTTATCTAGACAAGCTGAGAGCAATACCAACTATATTGGACAACTAGCTGATAAGTTGAAAGATAATACAAAGTTTATAAAATGGATGGAAGGATTAGGAAAGCACTCAGAAGTAATGGAATCTTGCTTGATAATTTTGTTAACATAATTGGTAAGTTTAAGGATTTATAATTAGCAATAGTGACTAGTTTATAGACTTAAGAAAATTGTTGACTGTTATCCAAGGGGTGTCTCAGGGCAAATTGAGTGAAAAGCTTATTACTCCTTCAGAGTTGAAGCAGATACTTGTAAGGGTGTGTTCTAGCTTGCCTCAAGAATTAGGGCTCATTGCCAGCACTAATGAAGTATACTCTCATAATCAAGCCACTTGTACACATGCCATGTCTCTTGCTGGGGTGATCCAAATAATAGTCAATCTGACATTAACTGTGGCAGGGCATTGTTTCACAGCATACTGTGCCATTCCTTTTGCAGTTGCTGACACAGCCTCAGGGTTGGCAACCCGATACCAGCTGGAGAGGAGCAACATCTTGATGAGTGAGGACCGCCAGCATTATGCTGAACCACCTGAGGGGTACCTGAACCATTGCCGACCTGGAGTACTGGCCATTTGTCCAGCCACCCACACCACCTCACCTGCCTCAGCACCTTGTACCTGGATGAGTGGAAAAGCCACTCAACGCCTGTGCTGCAGGAAAGCCATCCTGGGCACACCTGAGGATGCATGGGACTGGGACCACTATCACCATCACTGGTTGTACAGTGTAACCAGTGAGCAGCACCCCACCTCACACTGCAGCCGAGGTGACCAATCTGAGACATCTGAACTCATCATCCATGGCCTTGGTGAGGTAGCCACATCAGAGGGTTGCTCCCTCAGAACTGACTCATATGAACTTCTGCCGACCACCAGACATGCCGGCGAGAATCACCTTGAAAAAGGGTGATGACAATGCCAATCCCTAAGGCCTTGGTCCTCAGACACACCAACACCATCCCAGGCCTCGAGTTGCAGAGCCTACAGTAGATGTTAATATGAGAGTTCTATTCCACTCACTAGAGACATAGTTTCAAGCAGAGAAATAAGTACATTTTCAACCAATAGTCTCCAAAAAAAAAATCAATTTAATTTAATTTAATTTAGAATTTATTAAATAAATCAAGAAAATTGGATTTTACTTGGAGACCAAAAGTCTCCATTTTAATTTGATTTAGAATTTAATTTTTAATTTTTTAATTTTTTATTAGAATTTTAAATTTTAAAAAATTATGAAAATTCTCTCATTTCAGATCTTATCCGTTATGTGCCAAGAAATGTACTCCCTCCAATTTCTACTTTGGTGTAGTTCTAGTAGTTCTAATTTTCGCTACTAGGCTGCGTTACTATCGCACTTCCATCGTTTAGCGGGTAATGAGAATTCAATTTGAAATCTGTAAATTGGAAGAAAACTTGAAAGGTGTTTATCAGGGTTAGTATCGCACTTCCATCGTTTGGCGGGTAATGAGAGATCAATTTGAAATCTGTAAATTGGAAGAAAACTTGAAAGGTGTTTATCAGGGCATCAGGGGTGATTTCTACTACGGTCCCATTGATAGGAGTATGAGTCTCAAGTTGAATTTCATAGTTTTCTATTCATAAAATCCCGAAACTCATGAAATCCAGACATTGCTATTCATTAAAGTACCAATAACATAAATATGCTAATCCCTCTCATTAATGAAGCAAGGGTGTAATGTTAACAAAATAAAGACATTCATTTTTTTGAAAAAAATTTTTGCAAGTTGTGAAAATATTTGATAGTTGATAATACAGATAAAGTGTCACTTACCAATAATATATTTCACAATCCATATTATGTGGGCTCCACTCAGTATGATGTATTTTGGAGTGTAGGCCTATGTCTGTCACTAAATGCACTTTTAAACCTATAAATACAACTAACTTTTGATCTAAATTAAACCTATACTCAAATTCGAACAACTATGGTACATCATTCCAAATCTAACTAATCTAACCAACTGAAGGCTGTAATGATACAACTATAGATGAGAAATTCAATTTTAGAAATTTCCAAAGTGAGAATGGCAGTGGAGAAAGATAGGAGAACAGCGTTGCCGATTCTCTGCCTTGCCACTGCCTTCTATAGAGGATTGCTGATACAGGGATATATTTCTATATTGTTAAAAATGATCTGGCAACGTTGAAAATGAAAAAGAGATAGCGCTATATGTTTTTTCGAATGAATCAATACTTCCATCATAACATGGAACTCACTCAAGTACTCTTGTTATTATTCTATAAAACACAACTAGTTTCATATACTTTTATGACATTCACTAGTGTTAAAAATGTGGGCAAAAAAATGGGTTAATCTATGGGTAAGTTAGTCTACGCCTATTGTAATTATAATCTACCTAATCAAGATACAGATCGAGAAATAAAAAGAATATTAATGATACTGTGTATTAATAATACTGTTGTATAGATCAACTGTTAACTTTATAAGAAAGAGCATTTTAAAAAGAATTCAATCTGAAAATCTGTCAGTATAGGAAAAGTTTTTCTATGAGCTTGTTGTCTATGCTATATCCATCCATATCATGCTTCGCTTCACTATCCATTCTAAAATATTGAAAAATTCAAAATTAGGGTTATTGAGAATTCCAAAATGAGGGTTGCGATTGTCTCCTTCACTAAGCTTAGAAGACATTATTATCTTGTTGGTTGCAGACTAATGATTTACGTGGAACCGACTTCAAAAATAACTATGAATCCGTTACCTTCCCAACTGGAATACAATGGACCACCACCTTTCGCCAGGTCAATCACCCTCTCCCACTACCATCCCTGAACGACACCAAAATGACAAGGAAGCTTATGTATGTGTATTTTTGAGTCTCCGGAAGGGTGAATACAGTTAGTTGCCAGTTGCCATCGAGTAGCACTAGCAAGTGGATACGGTATTTCTATTGCAATGGAAACTGGTGTTTGTACAAGCTTTGAAAGTTTCGTGAGTTTCTAAGTTAAGAGTGCTGTGTGAAATCTATTTTTTAGTTGAGTAATTTAGTTCCATTTTTCTGTAAATATGAACTTCATTAATTTAGTAGAGAGAGTTCCGAGTGAGGAACATGCAGTAAATTTTCTTCAAGAGAAGGGCGTTCTGCATCCTCAAAGAAAATGTCAACGTGGTCTTCATGACATGAAGTTGAGACTCGGACAGCGCAATCGGTGGACATGTACAAAAGACGGGTGTCAAGAGCAAAAATCAATTGGAAAAGGAACTTTTTTGGAAGGCACCAAGCTGAACTTCAGAAAAATTGAATTTTTAATCTATTGGTGGTCGAAAGAGATGGCCAGTGTGAAGTTTTGTGAGGATGAACTGGACATTAACCACAACACGAGGGTTGAATGGTGCATTCTTATGAGAGAGGTTTGTACTGTTAACCTTATGTGGAATCCACTCCAAATAGGTGTTCCTGGGTCTGCAGTTGAAATTGACGAAAGTCTTTTTTCTAGAAGAAAAAATCATGTTGGGCGTGTGTTGCCTCAGCAGTGGGTGTCTGGGGGGCTGTTTCAGGAGACAGGGGAGTGCTTCCTAGTTCCGGTGGAAGATAGAAGTGCGCAAACACTTCTACCGATAATACAACAACACGTGAGGGCAGGATCCACAATAATTAGTGATGAGTGGAGAGCCTATCGTGGTATTCAAGGGCTTCCAGAACAATACAACCACGAAACTGTGAATCACAGCTTACATTTTGTGAACCCACAGACTGGAGCACACACACAGGGGATAGAGAGTACTTGGCGGCTAGCGAAGCATTGTAATAAGATTCAATGCGGTACAAATCGTAATATGCTGGAACCATACCTAGCAGAATTCATGTGGCGAAGAAAGTTTGCTGGCCATGATCTTTTTCAGCAAATTTTGAATCACATCAGTATGCAATGGCCCCCTCAATAAACATTCATATTCGAGTATATAGGTTCAATTTAGATTAGATGTCAGTTAGATTTATAGGTTGAAAAGTGCATTTTAGTGATTTAAAGTGATGTACCATAGTTGTTCGAATTTGTGTGTATAGGTTTAATTTATATTGATAGTCAGTTATATTTATAGGTTTAAAAGTGCATTTAGTGACAGGCATAGGCCTACACACCAAAAGACATCATACTGAGTGGAGCCCGCAAAATATGGATTGTGAAATATATTGGTAAGTAACCATTACTTCATTAATGAGATGGATTAGCATTTATGTTGTTGGTACTTTAATGAATAGCAATGTCTGGATTTCATGAATTTCGGGATTTTATGAATAGAAAACTTTGAAATTCAACTTGAGACTCGTAGGCTACCCGTATCAATGGTACCGTAGTAGAAATCACCCCTGATGCCCTGATAAAACCTTTCAAGATTCCTTCCAATTTATATACATTTACTGATTTCAAATTGAATTCTCATTACCCGCTAAACGATGGAAGTGCGATAGTAACACAGCCTAGTAGCGAAAATTAGAACTACTAGAACTACACCAAAGTAGAAATTGGAGGGAGTACATTTCTTGGCACATAACAGATAAGATCCCTCATTTCTAATATAGGATATTTATCATCATCTTCTGAACCTAATAAAACTAATTTTATTTTAAGTTTATTAAATTCTTTAATAGATTTTTCATCAAACATTTCTAAATACTTTTTTGGTAAATATGTTATAAATTCTTCTAATTCAACTGACATGAAACATCCATTATTTTTTGTTTTGATTTTTTTAATATTCAAAATTTCATATTCTTTATTAATTTCTAACTCTTTTATTTTTTTAGTTATCTTAATTTTTCCATAATTATTGAATTGTTTTATTAATGAAAACATTTTTATATTTCCATTTATATGGAAAAAATTTTAAGATATTTTATATTTTTATAAATCATTATATTGATACTTGAATCTATTATAATATTCATTATTTATTAAGATATATGTTTGAAAAGTTCAGTCCATCTATCTGTATCAAGAATAATTTTATCATTTCCATTTTGTAAAACTATTTCAGTTTTTTCTCTAACTCCTTTTATAAATACTTGAAATGATTCTGTTAAATTGAATGTTTTAATTTGTTCCATTTATTGAAAAATTTATTTAATAAAAAACATACATCCATCATCTTAGAAATTATGAAGTAATTTTTCAAGATGATGGATGTATTTTTCTTATTAAATAAATGGATGAGCTTATTCATTGTCATAAATGTAAAAAGAAAACTAAAAATAAGAATTCAGAAATAGTTCAAACTAGTAATGGATTATATAGAATAGCAGCTAAATGTTTGGTATGTAAAACTAATAAAAGTAAATTCATAAAATCATCAGTAACTAAAGAAATTATTGAAAATAATTTAACTAAGGAAGAAGGAAAAATTGAAGCTATTGAAATACATAAACCAGTTATAAAAAAATTTAAAAGAAGAAAAATTTTAACATTAGGGATTGATGATTTATGGGCTATAGATCTTATGATATTTGATAAGTATCATGAACAAAATGATGGATATAAATATATTCTAAATGTTATAGATACATTTTCAAAATTTGTATGGGTTCAACCATTAAAAAAGAAGAATGGATTAGAAGTAACTAAAGCATTTGAAAAAATTTTAAATAATACTAAAAAAGTTAATCATAAATCTCCAAATCTTATACATTCTGATAAAGGTCTTGAATTTAGAAATAAAGAATTTAATCAATTATTAAAAAAATATAAAATAAAATTATATCATACTGAAAATGAAGAAAAAAGTGCAATAATTGAAAGATTTAATAGAACATTAAATAATAAATTGAAAATTATTTTTGAAATAACTAAAAATTTTAGATGGATTGATGAATTACAAAACATTATGGAAAAATATAATAATACTAAACATAGTACTATAAAAATGAATCCTATAGATGTAGATGAGAATAAGGAGAATATATTATTGAATACTGTTTATAATTTCAAAACTTCAAATAATATTATTAAACCAAAATTTGAAATAGATGATAGAGTTAGAACTCCATCATTTAAAAAATCATTTGAGAATAAATATAAAAATAATTGGACTAGAGAAATTTTTATTATTACTAAAATTATCTATACAGATCCTATAATATATAAATTGGAAGATTTAAATAATGAAGATATAATTGGTAGTTTTTATGAAGATGAATTGAAGAAAACATTATTATAATTTTTTTATATATAAATGGAAAATAAAAATCATATATGTTCAAGATGTAAAATAAATAATGAATACATGAAAACATGTTCAAAACGTGCAATAGATAAAACTCATGATAATTTTTATAAAAGTAAAACTTGTAAAAATAATATATTAAGTTGGTGTAAAGAATGTGATATTAAAAAAGTTAGAAATTACTATTATAAAAATAAAGATAAAATTTTAGAAAAAGTTAGATGTGATGTATGTGATAAGTTCATTACTAAAACATATATGAAAAAACATCAAGAAATGGAAAGTCATATTTCAAATCTAAAAAAAATAATTTAAGTTTTATTTAAAAGTGAATTTATATGTTCAATTTTCAAATCTTTATATGTTCAAATCTTTTAATTTATCATTTATTTCATTTTTAAGATTATTATATGTATCCTGATTTCTATCTATACTACTTTTATCAAGTTTTTCAAATAAGATATGAATAGCTTTATTAAGTTTTTCATCTAAATTTTTCATAAAATTTTTAAAATAATCCATTGTTATAAACTCTTCATTAAGTTTTTCATCTATATTTTTTATAGAATTTTTAAAATAATCCAATGTTATAGACTCTTTCATTATATTATCAATTTTATGTTTACATTCTTTTATAATATTTTGTAATTCATCAATTTCAAATTTTTGTTCTGATTTTATATCATCACCAAATTGATTAAATATCAATCAAATAATATCAAATAATTTCAAATAATTTATTTTCGCCATTTAAAAAAAAACAAAAACAATCACAATAAAGAGCGAATCAAAAAATTATGAATAATAAATTTAAACAAAATACAAGTGTTAACTTAAAAATAAGAAAATAATAATACAAAATCATAAATATCTCTTTACATATGTAAATATAATTTACTTATTATATATGGCATCACCAGCAAAAGAATAAACTTTGCCCGCTGGTGACCGTTGCAAATCGATAATAGTATAATAATATTTAAAATAAAAAAAATCCTCATCATTTAGTCATTTCTGAGAATGAAAAAAAGATAAAAGTAAATAAATTATAAGGGATACAATAAATTTATATTGTATAAATATCAATGAATGATAAGAAACCATATTTATTATTAAAAATTTTTTGTGAAATTATTTTTAAATTACATCCTTCTGAAAATAATTTCAAAGCATATAAACAAAGATGTCCACATATTGGTGGATCATAATCGTTTTGTATTTCATCTGTTGAAATAAAAATTTTATTATTCAATAAATATTTTTGTAATTCTAATGGTGGATTAGCATTTCCATAACTATCAAAATAAAGTACATTTTTTTTTTCATATAACAAGTCCAATGTGTTCCTGTAGAAAACATACTATCTGAATTAATAATTCCACATTCAATATCATATGGTTTATCAATTGGGAGATTATCTCTCATAAAAATTCCTTTAAAATATTTTAATTTTCTTGAATAATTTTCTAAATCACTAATAGATAATGGAGTTATTTTTTGTTTTTTTTTAAGTAAATTAGAATAAATTGAATCAATTTTTTTATTTATAAAAGATTTAAGTCCTTTACCTGTTTGATCATTTTTAATAATATTATCAAGTTCTCTATCTATGAGATTATGTAACCAAGGAACAAGTTTTTCTTTAATTGGAGGAGCTAAATCATTTCTTAAATAAGGTATTACAGTTTTAACTAAAGGAATATTATTTTCAGCTTTTGTTATTAAATCATTTAATAGACCATTACCAATTTGATTATATAATAAGGATAATCTTATACCTTTTTTATTTTTTAAAGCTTTATTTAAATTTTTATATTGTACATTAGTTAATAAAATTTCATTTTCACCTGATGATAATTGATCATATTTCAATCCTATTGTTATAGTTTTATGTTTCTTTTGTGCTATTCTAAAATTATTTTTTTGTCTTTCTGATAAATTGACTTTATGTTTTATTAAATCCATTTATTATAAAAAAATTTAAATCATATTAACAGTATTTCTATTAATATCATATATAAAATGCATTTCTGAAAATACAATTACATAAGCTATTGTTCCATTATTATTATTTGGAGCAGTTACAGGAGATGCAAAATCAAGTTCAATCAATATATCATTTTTAGTATTTCCTACATTTGTTGGATGTAAATGTGTATCAATTACAACTATTGGATATGTATTTATAAATCCTTCATATCCAAGATATACATAATCATCTCTAAACATGACTCTTCTAAAGTTTTGGTACATGTCATAGAGAATAGATGTATTTTTATTTTGAAAATCTATATTTTCTAATTCATTTGGATATCTTTCACCATTTATTTTAACTATAGCATTTTTCAATTTAACTTGATCAAATGTTGAAGGATTCTTTTTTTGATCATTCAATTTATCAGTTTGTAGACATATGATTATAAATTTAGGATTGTAAACATTTCTAAAAGAATTAGTTATTTAAAAACTAAAAGAAGATCCAAAAACTCCTTTTTTATCAATGGTTTGCCATTGAAAATAATCATATTTCAATTTTCTATCATCGCTTAATGATTTTAAATTATTAACTATTTGAATTTTAGCTATATTGGAAAATTCAACTATTGGTACTCTTAAAGTAAAAGTTTCAATAACTATCTTTCCTTCTTGTGGTTCAATTGCTCCTTGTGTTGTATCTTTCCATCTAAAGATAGCATCATTATCTTCAGATCTGGTAAATATTATTTCAAATCCTCCTTTGAACATTGGATATCTAGGATGATCAAAAAATCCTAAACCTAATTGACTTAATGTACATAATATTTCAAATTTTCCACTAGTAAATTTAGAAACAAATCCTGTATTACTAATTGTTTGTTTTTGAGAATTATGATAACTTACTAATCCTTTAACAGTACTTGTAATTCCTGGAAAATCAACAAAATCAATCAATGTATTATGTTTTTTCAATTCAATTCTTGAAAATAGATATGGTAAAAAATTATCAATCAATTTAATTGTTGAATTATCTTCATAATCACCTCCTCCAACTTTTTTAATTAATTTACCAGTTACATGAATTTGAAATTTAGAATTATAAAATGAGTCTCCATGATCTATTTTAAAAATTGTATAATTATTTGGAGAATTAAAATTTAATTCACTAACAGGATTTATAGTCCTGTATTCACTTTTAATTATATCACCAAAAAACTCATCAAATATCTTATTCATTTATTATAAAAAAATGTTATATATTTTATTTTTTAAGACCTAAATAAATAATATTATTTACATCAGGATTTACTATTAAATTATTATTTTGATCAGTAATTGAAATTACTATTTCTTGAATTTTATGTAAATTTTTTTTCAATGGAACAAATATTTTTTGATTTGGTTGAATTGAAATTTTAGATCCACGAATTGTATTATGAAAAAATTGATATAGTAACTCTTTCTCATTATGTTTATGTGAATGATTTTCATGATTACTAAGACTCTTTTCTACTAAATTACAATGTATTTCAATTACATCAACTGATCTTAAATTTTGAATTTTTTCATTATAGAATGTATCACGATAAATTATATCATTTTTTGTTAATCCTAATAAATTTTTCATTGATTCTGAAAATCCAAATAGATAATGAGATATAATAAATTGAATTTTATTATCATCTCTACTAATAATAACATTATAATCTTCATTTTCCATATGAATATTTATGAGTGTTTGTATTCTTTCTAAAGTATAGTAATTTTTTGGAAAATTAATAGTTTTATAATTTTTTTCTTTCTTTTCTTTATAATATATTTGACCATCTTCTCTTAAATTATAAATATTGTTATCAGAATAAAATCCTAATAATGTTAATTTATAATTATCTTCTTCATTGATATATATTGGATGCTCCAGATGCAATCTCAATTTAGAATTTGAACCACTTATTTTTAATAATTTCATTTATAATAAAATAATTTTAAATAAATAATGGATATAACAAATTTTTATGAAGAAAAAATTAATAATTCATTATTACCACATCCATTGAGAGCTATTATTATTGGTAGTTCTGGTAGTGGAAAAACTAATTTATTATTAAATTTAATTTATAAAAAAGAAAGTGGCTTAAAATTTTTATATCTTTATGTTTTTAGTAAATCACTAGAACAAAGATCATATACAGATTTACAAAAACATTATCAAAAAATTGAAAATAAAATTAATAATAAAATAGCTTTTTTCTATAATTCTTGTGATGATTTAATTTCAATAGATGAATGTTATGAAAATTCATTAATTGTATTTGATGATTGTTTAATGGAAGAACAAACAAAAATTAAAGAATATTTTATAAGAGGAAGACATAAAAATATTTCATGTATCTATCTAAGTCAAAGTTATTGTCATCTAGATTTAAGAGTAATTAGAAATAATGTAAATTTATTATTTATTTTTAGACAAAATAAATATTATACTAAACGAATTTATGATGATCATGTAGGATCAGAAATGAGTTTTAATGAATTTCAAATTTTATGTAAAAAATGTTGGGATGAACCTTATGGTTTTATCACAATAGATATGACTAGAAAATCAAATGATGGAAAATATAAACTAATGTTGAAAAATGATATATTAAATAAAAAACGTACATTTAACGGTTAAAAAATTAACGTTCAAAAACATACATTTAACGTTATAAAAAATTAACGTTCAAAAACATACATTTAACGTTTAAAAAATTAACGTTCAAAAACATACATTTAACGTTTAAAAAATTAACGTTCAAAAACATACATTTAACATTATAAAAAATTAACGTTCAAAAACATACATTTAACGTTATAAAAAATTAACGTTCAAAAACATACCTACATTTAACGTTTAAAAAATTAACGTTCAAAAACATACATTTAACGTTATAAAAAATTAACGTTCAAAAACATACATTTAACGTTTAAAAATGTACATTTAACGTTTAAAAAATTAACGTTTAAAAAATTAACGTTTAAAAAATTAACGTTCAAAAACATACATTTAACGTTTAAAAAAGTTTTAAAACGTTTATTCAACTTTTTTTAAATAATAATAAATTTTTTATTTATAAATGAAGGATCTAAAGAATGAAGATTTGAAAAAGTTAAATCAAATTGAAAAAGATTTATTACAAAGATTCAAAGAAGGTGAAAAAGAACAAATAAAAGAAAGAGATAAAATTGAACAAAAGAGTAAACTTATTAAAAAAGATCCATATAATGGACCAGAATTTGATGAATTATTATTAAATCCAAAAAATGATGAAATATCATTATCTAAAGCTAAATATGTTTATGATTTAGAAAAAAAACTTAAAGATGAGTTTAAATCTAATCATATTTGTGAAGGACTAGAATTAAAAGAAAGAGAAAAGAAATATGAACCTATTATTAATGCTTTAAAAGAAAATAGAATTAATGATGATAGAAAAGTTGAAAATTCAAAAGATATTCAAATTTTTAATCCAAACATAGTTAGTACTCCATTTCGAAAAATTCAATTTGAAGATGAAGATGAAAATGATTTTCATTATAATGAATCTACATCTACAATAATTGAAGATCCAATAACACCTGAAAAAAAAACTTTTAAAACTAATAAATCTTTGAAAAAAATCATGGAATCATCTATTATTAATATTGGATCAATTGCTTCAAAATTTTTACCAAGAGCACATGATAAACAATTTGGTATTTGGTATGATGAAGATATTGAAGAATGGAAATTTGGTAATTATCCTATGACTGTTGATATAGATGATATTATAATAAAATATAATGAAAATGAAGAAAAATATAAAGGTACAGAAGGTTTATGGAGACTTTTAACTAGAAATGATTATTTAGAACGTGAAATGTTTACAAATGATGATTGGAATAATTAAAAGAACATCATGATAAAAACTTATTCTCTATTTCAAAATAATGATCCAAAAAGTAGAAAACCAAAATCAAGTAAAGGTAGAAAATGGAAATTAGTTAAAACTATTTGGGAAGAACTTATTAATCAGAAAGGATCTGGAGTATTAGAATTTAATCATCAACCAATTGAATATAGATATGTAAATAATTAAAATGAATTAGTTAAAAGACTTAATTATATTTCAGCTCAAGAAAATGCTGGAAATAATAGTTTTCATAATGAAAAAATGTCTTTAGTTAAATTTATGAATGATAGACTTACAGAAATAATTGATACACCAAATAGTACTAAATATTTAATTAGATGTATGTCTTTATTACCTGAAAATGTTATAGGATCTGGTTTAGTTAATGATATTATGAATAATTTACCTTTAGAGTTCCATTATCCAGGTGCAAATTTCTGTGGTCCAGGAACAAAACTTAAAGAAAGATTAGAAAGAGGTGATAAAGGAATTAATCCAACTGATGAATTTTGTAAGGAACATGATATATTTTATTCAAATAATAGAACTCCAGAACAAAGATGGATAGCTGATAAAAAATTAGAAGATCAAGCTTTAAATCGTTTATTTTCAAAAGATGCTACTTTAAATGAAAGAGCTATGGATTTAGTTATTGCTCCTACAATGTGGGCTAAAAGAAAATTAGGATTTGGTTTAAATAGCTCTTCATTAATATATTCCGATGAATGAAATATTAAATTTTTTGAAAAAAATCATTTTATTAAAAAATTATTTTTTAAAAATTTATTCCTCCAAATTTTTTTTAAAAATTATTTATTATTTTATATTTTTATGACCCCATGGTAAAGTATTTATTTTATCTTTTAATATGTATCTTTTTTCATCTTTTGAACTTAAAGCTAATTTATTCAAACTTATTGTGTATAATTCATGTTTATAACTTCTAATACAATTCATTTCTCTATACTCTTCTTTATCTTCAAATAAACATTTCTTAAAATTTTCCATTTTTATGTATCTATTTTTAGTATTTTCATCTAATTCATCTAATTTTATATTTTTGTTCATTAATAAACATTTTTTAATACCTTTACATTTTACTTCATTTTTATTATTTGAAAACATATAACTATAGCATTTAGATCTTAATCCACAAAACTCTTCTAAAGGTATACCATTCAATTCATCTTTAAATTTTCCAATTACTTTCTTATTTTTATCATTATAACATTCATGATTCTTATCATAATCACTTGTATCAAATTCTTTTTGATTATTTTTTATTATTTCATAAGGATCTTTACTCATTTCTAAAAAGAAACTATCTGTATCCATGTATAATAAATTAGCATCTGGATCATATTTTTTAATTTTATCATAATAAAATTGATACATTAATAATTTAGATAAATCTAAAACTGAAAATCCAATATAAATTGGTTTATCAAATTTAACCTTTTGTTTATGAAAATGTGTAGCAATACAATCATCATCAAATATTTTGAATCTTTTAAAATTAGATTTTTTAGAAAATTTGTATGATGATTCTTCATCACCTAATTTTATTTCTAATCTATTTCTTACATTCTCCATAGTCTTTCCAAATACACTGTTACACATAAGTTTATAAAAGTCCTTTTCAAAATCACTTTTACTTTTGGCTCTCATATTTGTATTAAAATTTATATATTTTTCCATAAAATTACTTTGTTTAAATTCTATAACTCTATTAATATTTTCTAAAATCATACCTTTCTCTAAATAATATTTTAAATTTCTAATGTGAACAACATAATTATTTTTATCATAAAGAGTTGTACATAATCTTTTATTATAATGTTCAGGAGCTAAAGGTAAATCTTTATGATTATCATGCAATTCTTCTGGATATTTTAAATCTACTTCAAAAATATATCCAACATCATCATTTTCATCATAATTTTTAATTATATCTTCCCATTCATCCAAATTTCTAATATCTGAATTTATAAATTGTAAATCTTTATATGGTAATTTTTGTGATAAGGCCCAACCATATAAATTGTTCGCATCGATATAAAATAAATAATTTTGTTTTTTATTTGGATTATAATTTTTTATATATTTATTATTTGCTTTAGAATATCTAGTTATACATTGTGAAATACCACCTCTAATTCCTTTTTCAATCATTAAATACATGTTATAATCATGTATTAAATCTAGTTCTATTTTTGTAAGTTTTAACATTGCATCCCATGCTAATGATGGAGCTGTTAGATAATGAGCAGGATCTAATTTATAATTATTTATACAACAATCTCTAGAATTTTCAAATATATCAGCTAATAATAATACATCTTGTATATTATATAAATCAGAATAATTTCCTAAATTTTTATTTTTTAATTTATTCCATACCATTTTATAATGTAAATAATCTTTTGTATTTATACCTTCATGATTTAAACAACTATAAAACTTATCTTGTTCTAAAATTTTATTATATTCTAATTTTTCAAAATCATCAATAAACTCATATGGAAATATTCCTTTACCACTTAAAATATTAAAAATTTGATCTTCATCATTATCTTCTCTTTTAATAATCTCATTTAAAACTTTTCCATTTTTTATAAAATTATTTATATGCTTACAATCTTCTTTTTTTAGTGATTTTGCTAATTTTTCAATTGATGAAGCCATAAATCTGAATGTATCAACAAATGAAAATTTTATATTTTTTCTTGGTTTATTATCTTCACCAAATTCATAACAATATCCTGAATTAATAGAATAATTAATATATTTTTCATCAGTATTAGCTATAAGATCTACCTTTTTATATTTTTTAGATAACTCTCTTATAGATAAATGAGTATCATATCCACTCATATTATGACAATAAATAGGTATAGTTTGTGGAAGTTTAAAATTCAAATTACAAATTGAATGAGCTGCACCTATATATTTTCCACTTAAATGACAATGGTTTCTTACTTTTTCATAATTTATATTATCATTAAAAGGTTTTTCACAAATATGTCAAATTTTAGTTTTTTGAAATTCTATTTCTTCATATTTAGTTAATTTCATTGAAATTTGATTTTCAGAATTATATTTGTATGCTATTTTTTAGCAATTTTTTCTAAATTTTCAAATAAATATTCTGGAATTTTTTCTAATTCATCTTCATTTTTAGCTCTATAACAAATTGGTTTATAAAATATATTTTCTGCTCTATTAACTAAATAAATTGTAAAACAATATGGAATATGTTTTTGAATTTTAGTTGTAGAAGAATTATTTGGATTATTTTTACAATGATCAATTTTTTGTAATATACTTTCAAAATCTAAATAAATTACAAATGGATGTTCAATTTTTTTATTATAATTTTTAAAATAAACTGTTGATCCTTCTTGTGGCATAATAGGTTTAACCGCTTCATGATTTTTACAAATTTCTAAATGTTCATCCAATTTATATTCTGAATGAAAATGTGATAAACATCTTCTACAAATAAATAATTTACCATTATGTTTGGAAACTTGATCATTCAATAATCTACTCATATTTTTTATTAAGCAATAATGGGAGTTATCATCTTTTTTATGTATAATAAATTAATTTCCAACTCTGAATCATAAATTTCAGATATTTGTAATGGAATAATACTATCTTTATCTAAAGTATAAACATTAATAGATAAAGTTGGATAATTTTCATAATTTTCTAATGATCTTTTTTCAAATATTCTTATATTTTTTAATGATATGGGAAATTCTAATCCTTTAAAAATTTTATCATTTATGTATTTTTCATATTGTTTCACCCTTTCTGGATGCATTGAATTTATTCCATTATGGAGATCAATTGCACAACGAATTGAATAAATAAAAAAATAATTATCTCTATTAGTGAAATTTATACATGCTTTTTTATTTTTAATATTTTCTGGTAATTCAAAATATGAACCTGCATTTAATGAATCTTCTTTATTTAATCTTAAAATTGAACTTTCACAATTTGATAATGACCATCCTGATCCTGAATTAGGTTGATACCTAGATTCTCTTGATAAAATATCTTTAAATTGATTATCAATAAATTCATCAATATCTAAAATGAAAGTAGAAGTTTTAGTTGTGAAATATTTTGTAGTACTCTGTGTTACCTTTAAATCATTTGGATTTTTCCTTTCATAAATACATTTTGAACTCAATTGTCCTTTAAGACTCTTATTAATTTTAAGCATCTCATTAATTTTTGATTTTAATTCTTCTCTTTGACTATTTAAATATTCTTCAATATTATTATTGATAGAATTATTTTTTAAAGTATATTCACTAAATAAACTATTTTTACTTCTTTTAGTATTTATTTCTTTCCTTTTTTTACTATTAATTGCTATAATCAATTCATTTCTACTTTTATTTTTTGTTTCAATATTATTTTCATTAGCTAAATCAATTATATAATTATTATTTCTTAATCCTAATCTTTCTGGAAATTTTTCAATTTTTTCTAATCTATTAATAAGTTGTGCTCTACTTAAATTATTTAAATTGTTTATAGATTTTTTATTAGCTAATTCTTTCAATTTTTCAATATTATATGATTCATAATTCATATCAACTTCCTACTTTGATTACAATTTCCTTTGTAGTTACATTCTTTCCTCATTCATAATATTGAATTGTATTCTCTAGCATTCTTTTCAATTATTCATGAATGTGGAAAAATAAATGAATCCTATTGAATAAATCTTAATTTATGAATCTTCAAAAATGGATCTAATTCATGTATCTTGAAAAATGGATCTAATTTATTTAACTTAAAAATGGATCTAATTTATTTAACTTAAAAATAGGATCTAATTCATGAACTCAATTAATCTAATAATTTAATTTATTAATTTATAAAATAATATAATAGATCAACCTTATTCATGAATCTTAATTAATTAATAATTATAACAATAATAATTTATTCATGAATCTTAATTAATGAAAGAATTATATTATTAAAATATTTTAATAAATTAAATTATTATTTAATTTATCAATTTATAAAATAATAGATCAACCTTATTCATAAATCTTAATTAATAAAATAATAGATCAACTTAATTAATTCATAAATTTGATCATAGTAAGCTAAGATCAAGAATCAAATAGCATTGTTACTATGAGTCTCTGTGGTGTAGTGGATAGCATGTCTGCTTGTCATGCATAAGACTCTGGGTTCAAATCCTGGAATGGACCAAATTTTTTTGATCAATGAAAATTATTTGAAACTTAACATTAAGAATTAAATTCAAATTTATAAAATGATCAAGTGGTCTAGTGGTTAGAATGCTTGACTAAATGGGAGACTCTGGTTCAAATCCAGATGTCTCCCATTAATTATTGAGGACATAGTAAATGTCGTGAAATTACTGAACTGTTATCCAATGGGCCCAACGGATATCTTAAGTAAGTATTTTCACTAAAAATCTATGAGACTACCTAGGAGTCGTTCCTCATGGGGGTTAAAAAAAAAATAACCCCCAAAATTCCTTTCATCTCCCATATCCTTACTTCATGATCTGTATGCAAAAATTTCATCATTGATGAAATCGTCATGTGATTATCATGGTGATCACGTAAAAGGCCATGCGTACAGATCATGAAGTAAGGATAGGAGATGAAAGGAAAATATGATCATATTTTGTTTTTTTTTATTTAATAAAAAAAAACAAATATTTTGTTTTTTTTTATTTAATAAAAAAAACAAAATAGTTAACAAAATAATTCAATAAAATGGAGACTTTTGGTCTCCAAGTAAAATTCAATTTTTTTGATTTATTTAATAAATTCTAAATTAAATTAAATTAAATTGTTTTTTTTGGAGACTATTGGTTGAAAATGTACTTATTTCTCTGCTTAAAACTATGTCTCTAGTGAGTGGAATAGAACTCTCATATTAACATCTACTGCCTACTCAAAGACCTGCTAGCTGGAGAACCCCATTGGCATGGTCCCACTGGTCCACCAGAGATTCCCCTGGAGAGACTGCAGAGGAGGCTGGATGACATCCACCTGGAGCAAACCCAGAACCCAAGTTGCCTCTGGTGGCTGCTACCCAGAGCCACATTGCTGCTGGCCACTATTGTGGCAATTGTCCACTTCCGCCATCACTTACCCAGATGTCTTCGACCCAGGTGTCATCCAGAACCCCAGAATACCACCGCAGAGATTGCTTCAACTGTCAACCCAGAGACCCAGCCCAGACAGAGCAGACCAGATACCCCTCGGCCCAACTATGCCTTGCCACTGCCGCCTATCCGTCCAAGACCTGGACAGACCACATGCTAGGTGCACTACTGACCTTCTACACATAAGCATCAGGGAGATGGTGCTCAATGTTGAACCACTGATGGCAGCCACCACACCCCAGCCAAGCCTCTTCTTCCAAGGGGAGGGGGGTAATGTAATATATGTGGTTACAATAATTGAGGTATTTTAGATTAAATATGAAACAAGCTCCTTAGCATGTAAGAGTGTATTGTATTAATTCCAACTGTAGCTACTGCTGACTCATTGTGCCTTATATGGTGCTACCGGCCGAAAGAAAATTCGTAGACTGCTTTAGGAAAATCAATGGAATAACTAACTGATCTGAATGTATCGCATGATTTTGCATAGTCACTGAATGAGCAGTATTGGATAACTATGAACTAATCCTACCTCAATGAAACTCCTTCATTGAATCAGACATAGTAGCTTGACTATTTCATTAGAAAATTTAATTGTTGGAATTCAAGATTTTGGCAATGCTCTGCTTAGCCAGCAGTCCATAATTACAAATTATGTAATTAAGAGCATTGCCAAAATCTTGAATTCCAACAATTAAATTTTCTAATGAAATAGTCAAGCTACTATGTCTGATTCAAATGTAAATTGTATTCCTAAAAGCCTGTCACAATGCACTTTTTGTGCAATCCCATGTCACATTCTGTGGTCACTGACTCTTGTTCCAAATTTTTCAATATCGTACCATTTTGGCAATTTCTGTTGAGTGGGGAGTTAGCCGTTGTTTGGTGATGACAACAAATACAAGGTTTCTTGATTGATTCGGGAACCCTAACCGATGATTCTAATTCCAACCGTCACCTGAAGAAGACCAAGAAGCAGCGACCACGGGAGGATGGAGTGGACAACTGTGAGGGTGTAAATTGTGGCTGGTGAGTCCCTAATTCACTATTAAGCTTGAGCCACCCATTGTTTCATTTTGACCAGTCCAGTTTAATCATTGTAATTTCCTCTTTCAAATTTAATTAAAATCTTTCAAATATTTTTCAAGTTTTAAAAGCCCTATTGGAGGAGGCCTTCTGCCTACTCGAAACCCTGAGACACAGAGATTAAGTAACTGATTAATAGTCAAGCGTATTCAATGTTAGCACATCGTTAATATAACCACAGATAAACTAAGTTCATTTATGATTTATTATTCTTTTGGATTTGAGTATTTGAATATTTGTAACTGATGCTTAATAGTCTTTCCATCCATCCTCCTCAAGGTTGTCCTGTTTAAAATCATAATGACCTTCTCTTTTGTATTGTTGTGAGAGGAGTAAAGTTTTATTTCTAGTTTCTATATTTCCGACACTAAATTTGTTCTTATTTGCCTCCAGTGAAGGCCTAGGCTGTCTTCCAGAGAGCTTTTAAAGTAACTAGTGAGGTCAAGAAATACCTCATCTCTAGATAAAAGGTTTTTTCGGTGAAAGTCAGTTTTGTTTTCAATGCTTTTGAGCTAGATATAATTTATTTATTTTCCCATTTTGTGTATTTAATGATGTTCTAAATTAATAGTTGATTTATCTTTCCATTTTGTGATGTTAATGACGCTCTAAATTATAAGTAACTTTTTTTCATTTTGTGTAGTTAATAACGTTTTGAATTAATGGTTAATTATTTCCCCATTTTGTGTGGTTAATGATGTCCTAAATCATAGGTTTATTTATTTTTCCATTTTGTGTAGTTAATGATGTTCTAAATTAATAGTTAATTTATCTTTCCATTTTGTGATGTTAATGACGCTATAAATTATAAGTAACTTTTTTCCTTTTGTGTAGTTGATGACATTCTAAATCATAAGCTAATTCATTAGTTGGATTTTGTAAAGTCTCACCTTTGATATTGATTCAATTAGGGACTTGGTGTGTAGTCCCAAGAAGCCAAAGTCAAAGAGCGGATTGATAAATGAATAGACATTATCTTCATTATCATTAAATTGAATTATTAATAATCAAAACAAACTTTAATTTTGATAAGTCCGATACTCCCTGAGAAGATCCTTGTCACAGTATATTTACTACTACTTTGAACATAATCAAGTATTATTATTGATATGATATTATATATTATTGATCCAATTCGCCCTTTGGGGAGAGAGCACTCAGGAAGGGCTACTAGTTTAACCTTCTGTTGTTCATACTAATATCATCTTATTTGCTGCGTGTATTAGATTTATTCTGCTTTCTGATCCCACGAAATTCATAGTTCTGATTGACCAATCCTTATTAATTCGAGCTACTAGTTTTATTACATAAAATTTATTTAGTATTTATTACATAAACTTCTAGTTTAACCTACTGTGGTTTAAACTAATATCATGTCATATCATATCATAATTAGATTTATTTTTCTTTCTAAACGTACCAGAATTCATAGTTCTTATTGACCAATATTGATTGATTTATTTGTGTCAGATTGAATTATTGAGCTGAAATTATTAGTCCTTGGCTTGAGTTCCTCACTTGAGTCCCATTAAATTATTAATTCTAATAGCTTTAACTTCAATTATTTATTCATATGATTAATTGAATTACGAATTTTGTCTTTGATCTTCCATTTTGATTTGCTTGAGTGAACTTCACCAATAACTGAAGTTTTGATTATAAAGCTAATTTTATTATTTATTTATATGATTAATTGAATTACGAATTTTGTCTTTGATCTTCCATTTTGATTTGCTTGAGTGAACTTTACCAATAACTGAAGTTTTGATTATAAAGCTAATTTTATTATTTATTTATATGATTAATTGAATTACGATTTTTGTCTTTGATCTTCCATTTTGATTTGCTTGAGTGAACTTTAAGTTACCAATAACTGAAGTTTTGATTATAAAGCTAATTTTATTATTTATTTATATGATTAATTGAATTACGAGTTTTGTCTTACATGCAATCAGCAGATTGAAATAGATTGTATTTACTGGGTCATACAGCTGGAATAATAACATCTCACTTTTATAGTGGTACAACTGATTATGAAAATTGCAGTCTTGTATCAGCTGTTCCTAGAAGGATAGATTTCTCTTTTTCATGTCCTTCAGCTAGTTTTCCCAGGAATGAGACCCTGTGCAATGGATTTTTATATCAAGAACCTCCTATATTGAAAATTTATGTGATCTACCCACAGCGGCTCGAGTCGTCGCTAAAGAATTACTGTACACTTTTACAATGACAGATATGTATTTTGGCTGAAGGACATGGTTTTGTATTTTTGCTAGTATTCCCCCTCCACCCTTTAATAAATTTAACAATTACTGAGAAATCATGTTCAGAATTAATTATTGTGAATAAGTGAGTTCTCATCATTACTTTAAAATACTCCAAATTGTATAATGAGGGTAGAATTATACAAGTGTAAGTTAGATATTTGGATATTTTTTCATCTTGAAAAAAAAACATTTGAAAATCTCTAGTTCTAGATTATATTCATTGAACTTATCTTAATTCACCATCACAATAATACAATAAATTAAATTTTCAATTTTAAACTAATTACCTGTCGACACAGAAGATGAGAATCATAGTGGTGGTATATATTTCGGTGCATAACAATACCACAATCAGTAATGTATCATAAATATATTATATCAGCAATAAAATTGTTATCTTCTGCCTTATCTAAACGTTATTAGTTTTAAATTTGAAATTCAAGACACAGTCACGTGTTCCTTTTTTTATACTTTTTGTTGTTAATTTTATTATTTACATCTTATTATTTATATCTTTGGCTTAACTTATTATTTGGTTATACTTTTAATTTTGGTTTAACTTATTTTTCAATCATATTTATCATCTCTTTAATCGTACAAAACTGGAAAATTCCAATAGAGAAAAATCTCTCAAATAGTTTTTCACTCTATGTTAAACAAGCCCGCACCGTCACCGTCAAAAAGTAAACTGAACTAGTTGGTGACGGCGCGGGCACGGCTCAAACACGGTGACGGTGCTGACGTGGTTCCTACACGTTTGAAAACATTTGTTTTCTCACTTTCCGTAGTACATCTGACACTCGGCCGTATCGCGACGCGGGCTCGGTGCGGATATGAATGTCCCGGCCATTATGGGTATTCTCAATAGGTGCCTACCCATAGCCTATCATTCATGTGAGATAGCAAGACAACATTCCAGCATCATTGAGTCAGTAGTATGCAATAGAATAGGAGTCAGTGAAAGTGTTAGGGTTGCTTGTTTTGAACCTGTCAATGAGGTGTCTTGGGAAGCTGATGGGGAGCTACAATAACAGCTGATAGTTAACAAATAAGACAAATGTTTTGAAGAGTGAAGAATATAACATGTTGAAATAAGTCGATAATCATATCTTAATATTATTGAGCACCATAAAAAAATTTCGGGGTATCGAGCTTTGCTCTGAAGTTCAATAGCATAGAAAATTTATAACAAAAGAGGAAATTATAATATATCTAGGATGATATACTATGATTGCTACAATATTTGTTAATATACTATGTACCATTCTACACTAATAGCAGCAAGTTACTATTTTGGAGTTTTTAGAGTACGGTAAACATGCAGCCCAACATACACAACTGTATATGAAGTTTTCACTTGAGAATTACTTCCAATTCTACTGAGCAAAAAAGGACTGTTATTCATACACTATGCCGTGCTACCAATTTCTCCTAAATCGGTTGGATAGCATTTTTCACCTATTAACCTAAGGATAGTTATCGGCTCCAATGTAATAGATTCTTGATAAACTATGAATGGATCTATCGCCTATGAATGAGAAATCCAGTTTTCAGAGCAAATCAACTTATAATCTTCAGAAGAATTTTGGCAATATACTACACAAATACACAAAGAACAATATCTTACATGCTTAAGCATCTAAAATCATTACGAACTAAATACTTATCCAGTTTATATAGTTGAAAACAATGGCTAAAGGCTTGTAGACACACAAATCAATTAATTATAGACAAAATAGAACACTATGAACTGTTCAAAACTCAATTTAAAACATTAATAATTCACTTGAACAGAAAAATATTCAGAGAGCACAAAATTAGAACACACACTGCCAGCCATCATTTTTAGAGAGAAAGACGCCTCCTTGTCAGAACAAAAACCACATCTCAAAATCAGTGTCTATGTCATGGACACGTCACCAAAAATTTATAAATTACAAGTTTAGAATTCACATTTTATATTTGTTCTCAATAAAACTTTATTTTGAAACTGTTATTTTAAATTTATATATCATCTCTATTTAAATAATCCATTTATCTGTTAATTCTGTCAACTCAGCCTCAGTGACACCATGGAACATGCAACACAATCATTTACGATAAATTCTCAGTCAAAAAGTTGTCTGTATATCGATTACTCTGATATTTACTATAAAGTTTTATAGATCTCGAATTGAAGATTCGATTCCAATCAAGAAAAAATGTAATATTACAAATACCCCCCTCTTGACATAAAAAAATTTACTGTTTGAAAATTTAAAGAAAAAAATTACATTGACCCAAATGGAAATTGTTAAATTTTAAATTCGAGAACAGTAACAATTTTTTCTATAAAAACATTACATGTTGTCCTATAATATTGAAAATTATTATAAAAATTCATCAATAGCATTTGTTATATGTTTCCAAACAATATTTCAAAGTATAGAATATCAAAATTACTTTTGATTTAGCTTTATAATTTAAAGGAAAATATCCCAACAGAAAGTTTAATATATAAAAGAATAGTCTTTTTGAAATTGCACATAAATTTAATAGATAGAAAAATTCAATTTTTATTGCATAAAAAAATTTTAGTATGTTGAATAAAAAATTTATTATTATATATTTTTTTTATGAATTGATGAATTGTTACATATAATTTTCACATAAAATTTCAATAAATCAAAAAATGTTCATTTTTTTCACTATTGATGCGGTTGATTTTATTGATGCAAATTTTGGAAAACAGTCCGTTAAGGCACTCAGTATGATTTTCAGTTAAGTGTGACTCCAGTGTGATGACGTTAGTGTTGGGCTGATCCGGATGCTCGTGGTGTTGGGCTGATCTGGATGCACATAGTGTTGGGCTGATGCTTGTAGTCGACTGATGCATATCAAACTCGATACAGGTGACATCTCAGTTAGCACTGCCTCATGCTTGTAGTAGACGGCTGCATACCAAACTCAATACAGGTGACATCTCAATTAGCATTGCCTCATGCTTGTAGTAGATGGCTGCATACCAAACTCAATACAGGTGACATCTCAATTAGCATTGCCTCATGCTTGTAGTAGACGGCCGCATACCAAACTCGATACAGAGTCACGTAAATTTTGTATCATATTTGTAATTATACAATGTACATTTCAGGCTTGAAATGACAATGTAATTTGTTTTTCGGAAAAGAGATAGACGCTGCATACAGGATTAATTTAGGTGAGGATTAATTTAGGTAAGGTTTGGTTTTTTGATATTTTCAGCTTTCAAGGTTTAGAGTTCTGCATACAGGAATAATTTAGGAGAGGATTTTTGAATCAATTCTTTCATGATACTGTGACTGTTATTTCGAATTCAAAGTTGCAAATGTGAACATGGATGGCAATTACCTCCAGGTAATGTGGTAGTGTTGAAGTTTGAGATACAAGGTCAGCAATAAGCATTGGCGTTGTCATTGGTGTATGCTTTGGTGTCGGCATTGGCATTAGCATTGTCGTAGGCATTGGCATCAACATTGGCGCAGGCATTGGCATTGGCGTAGGCATCGGCGTAGATATTGGCATTGGCATCAGCACAGGCATCAGCGTAGTTATTGGTGTAGATATTAGTGTAGATATTAGTGTAGATATTGGCGTTGATATTGGTGTTGACATTGACATCAGAGCAGATATTGGTGTAGTTATTGGTGTAGATATTGACATCAGAGCAGATATTGGCGTTGATATTGGCATAGGCATCACCCAGGTAGCACACCTACGTGTTTCCAACGTTGAAATTTGGTTGTTGAGGTTGAATAACCGTTAGCGGTTGAATTTTTCAACGTTTTAAATGCAACGTTGATTTCAACGGTTGATCTATCGTTGAAAACACGTTGAAAACGAGCTTCCAATTCCACCACTCACAGCGCTACAGTAGTCCTTACACAAAAACAGATCTATCAACGACGATCGACTGATCAACGCCATTTCATGTTTGAATTCTCATCACATTGATGAAAGCTGTGAACTCTTTTAGAAGAGTTTACCTATTCCACTTTGACTTGGTAAGTTTATTTAATTTATTATTCTTATTAAAAAATGATATTGTTTGGTGATTTATTGTCTAAACTTCAAAACAAATATTGTGTGTTGAACATAATTATGTTTACATTTGAGGTTAGGGTTAGGTAAGTTATATTATGTTTTAAATTAGAGGGCTCTAATTTAATATAATTATTAAAAATTAATATAATACAATAAGCTTGGTTTTAAGTATTTTACATGTAGCCTACTACTTAACTTCCAAATAAATTACTATTACTTTGATTCCTGCACAAATATTTTCATTATGCTATCTATGTATTGTGTTTGTCACAGGACTGCTTGTGTTGAGAAATTCCATCGAACTTAATATAATAACACTGAACTTATATAATATAAATCACTTAACATCAAAGTGATTGCTTTTAACAAGTTCAGTAATTAACTCGGTGATCCAAGAAATTGAAAACGGGTGTCCGGAGTTCAGCTCATAAATATTAACATTTTCCAAATATCGTCATTCCATGGTGACGAAATTTAGCTTAAACTTGTTCATTTTAAAATTAAATTTTCAATTAATTTATGCATGTTTACAACCCATATATGTCAAGGATATTTTTGATTAATTTCATTGTGATTTTAAACTTTTGGTCTAGGTTTACAAAATTTAGTAGGCAATAAAAAATGGTTGAAATATCGGGATACAACTGTTTTTTTCATAAAACTAAGTATGTACCTACAGTAACTATTAAATTTTACTCATAAATTAAAAAATAAATTTTCTACCGTTTTTATATAGAGCCTTATTTGTTTACTTCTATAGGCCTAATGAAAGAGGAGTATTTCAAGTTAAAATTCGTCTATGCTATAAAATTTGGAAACCCAATATTCTTACTTTATTCTTAGTTCTTTTGAATGTTTGAACGAACAGCTGGTGTGACTTTCTCGTCTGACTATTGTATAGTAATGGACTATTTTTATCTAAAAAACAGTCATCACCTCGCCTTGTGATTCAAAATATCAATGTGTGTAACAAAATATCAAATGTATAACATTATTAGATGTGCACTTGAGAAAAATTTCTGTACTTGTTGTTAAAAGCAATTCCCTTTTAACCATGCAACATCTGTATCAAATAATAACTCCTATGTAGTGGCAAAATTTCATCTGCCTTCATATTATAGAATTTCTTATTAAAATTTATATTACCTTATGTTTCAGATTCTATCAAAAAATCTTGTGGGTCGACTGTGGGCATTGAGACCCAAATTGAAGACGCTATTAAGGATTGGTTAAAATATGCGGCAGAGTATTTTCAGTGGAGAAAAAACAATCTAATTTCGTCGTTAATTAAAAAGTATTATGAAATGAAAGTGGAAAGTTATTTTGAAAGTCCCTTTCTATTGAAACACTGTAATAGAATATTTGTTTCTCTATTGCATGAATCACAAACTATCATCATACCTGAAAACTAAAATGTAGGCGGGTTTATACGATGCCAATTGACAAGATAATAATATTGTCTTCTGAAATTTATAGCTGGTGTAAAGTATCAATTGAATCTTTTAATTCTAGAACCATCACCTAGGCATAGCTAAATAAAAACTAATTGACAATTATTATTGTTTTGCCAATTGGCATAGTTTAGTTCTTTAAACAACCTTTCATCATACTATTTTTGTGGATCAAAATTGAAGTAATATGGAAATAGAAAGAAAAATAAAAATCTCAGTATCCTTTTTGAATCATTTAAATAATGATTAATAATAGTGATTAAATAATTCAAAAAGGATACTGAGATTTTTATTTTCCTTTCTATTTCTATAAAAAGTAGCCCTATACAGAAAAGAGATGAATATGGTTTTTATTGTGTGTTTTTAATGTCAACTTACCAATGTACCGCATTGCAGGGTAATATTTCTGTTACATGAAATCATATGTAAATAAATGGAAATATGATTTCGTATTTTCATCTCTTTTCAAATGATTTTAGAAATATTACCATGTAATTGATAAGGTACCGGTTCAAAAGTATGGCTAATTCAACGTCTATTTATAGTTGAAAATAATGGTTGTCACAACGTGCTTTCAACGTCTATTTATGGTTGAAAATAATGGTTGTCACGACGTGCTTTCAACGTCTATTTATAGTTGAAAATAATGGTTGTTACAATGTTTTTTCAACTATTATTCAACGTTGAAAATAACGTGGAAACGGCGGACATTTTCTCGTGTTTTCAACGTTGAATTTAAACGTCTTTTCAACGTTAAGGTATTACGTGTTTCTAACGTTATTTCAACGTTTCTGTGCTACCTGGGCAGTGTAGATATTGGTGTAGACATCAGCGTAGATATTGGTGTAGATATTGGCGTAGTTATTGGTGTAGATATTGGCATAGTTATTGGTGTAGGCATCAGTGTAGATATTGGTGTAGATATTCAATTGATGAGTCACACTAGTTCGAAAATCACCCAAATGTTCTTAACACTCTTCATGGCGTTCACTTGTTGCTGATTTCGAGATTCACGTGATAATTATTTCAATGTTTATGTCCATGCTGTACCTGTTATCTTAAAATGCTTATAAACTAAAAAGAAAATTTTGATTAGGCTATCAATACAATCTAATACACATGAAAATTATTTCTAAGTATATAATCAATATAAAATGAAATTTGTTTACATCTTATTATACAGTCAGCAATACATATATTGTGAAATTTTGAGACATCAATTACAAAATTTCAATAGAAAAAATAATTTCATTTTCATTTATTCACTGTTCAAATATTTTATGAAAAGCAAATTATTCAATATTATTAATCATCGTTTGTTGGATACTACAGTTTATTTCGACTTTTCAATGTTCTAAACACAAACTACATTTCATGACAAAACTTTACTATCAATCATTAAACAAGAAATCATTCAAAACATCAATAATATTTTGCTTCAAAGGCAATCAATATTCGTAAGTAATCATCTGCATCTATGGCAATCAACATTATTAATTAACACAAAAAAATATTATCTCATTACTGCCTCTCTAAGTCATAACCTCTGTTATTCCTTCTTTAGGCAATAATGGGTTTCCATCTCAAAAAACAATCACATACCAGCAAAATTCTAATCAACAAACCCCACTAAAAATTCTACATACACTCCAGCATCCATTTCAAACGATAATCAATCATATCAAAATTTATAGAATAAACAGTTTTTTAAAAAAAATTTAGAAAAAGACATCAATTACAAAAACTTTAGGGAAATTTCAACCTTTAACTCATTTCAATTAATAATATGACAAGACGTTTTTATTTAATGAAAACATTATTATTCAAGTTAACTTTCATTAATACATCTCATATATATGGTGACACAATTCATTAATACTTTCAAATTTTGAAGTTTTATTATTATAACAAAAGAATTTATACATAAGATTAAATTTCAGCATGTTCTAAATTGAACCATTTATTTTTTAAATAAATTCAGAATTTGAAAACTGTATAATAAGTACAAACATTTCAAGGTTACAATACAAAGACGATCAAGATGGATAATGGGTAAATAAGTTCCCTAAAAAATACAAACAAGAGAAAAAGAAAATTGGGTAAATAAATTTCCTAAATAATACAAGGAAGAGAAAGATTAATCAGAGCCTATCCTACATGTCAGTACTGAACTTTCATAAGGAAGTATATTTAATAAAAATATACTACTATGGAATTTTGTAGATTCCAAGTATGACTCTAATTTGTTATTATTGTGAGCTATCACTCCCACAAAAACAACTGGTGAAGGAAAAAATATGTTGACTATTGTGACTGGGTGGAGAGTTCCTAGATGTCTGTAAGGCAATGTGATAGCAGACTCTAGTATCAGACCACAAAAACAAAAGTATGCAAAAGTTTTTTCACAAACATTTGATGTTGCAGTCTTAAGGTTTTTATATTGCAAACAAGTAGGTCAGATAATCGAGTCCAGCCATATGTGGTTCACGCCCACACCTCTAAAAGAATCACACCTACTTGTCTACCAAAAATCCAAAGTATTGGACAGCAAAAAAAAAATAAAATGCAAAATGGGTTAAAAGCCCAGAAGAAACTATAACCTAATTACATATGGCTTATGGCACGATATGCAATGAAAGATGAGAAAATGGGACATAATTTGCTCTGAAAAACCTAATTACCTAATATGATACTTGACAAGAAAAATAGACATAATTAAAATATGTTATAATAGACATAATAATACATGATGAAAAAATATACCGCAAGCAAACAATTATTTACACTACAATGGATAGATTTTAGAAAAGTTAAGTTTTATCAACAATTTAAAGATTAGGAAAATAAGCTACTATTTTAACTTCCAAAATTATTTCAGAAAAATACAAATTTAAATGACTATGGACAAGATTGGTTAAGATATGCATCATAGAAGAATTTTACTGAACATTACACAAAGACAGGAAAGAATCGAAATTTGAAAAGATTAAGGGCCAAGAAAAATAGACTATAGGAAAGAAAAAAGACACAATTATGGACTCTTACCATACACTGCGTAGCGATTATGCTATTCTGAATCCCGGCATAACACAGGATTCCTAATCATTGTGTGCTTTCTGATGGTATTTCTTCATCATATATTGATTGACTCTCATAATTTTACCCGTACTTATCTCTTCAAGTTTGAAACACCCTTTATTGAGATCATCTCTTACTATGTGAGGTCCACAATATTTAGGACACAGCTTGGCAGAAAACTTCTTCAGCTTGCTCGACAAAATGTAATTGCGAATTACAACTAGATCATCAACCTTGAATTTATACTTGGGTTTATTATGTATATTCTGTTTGAATCTTCTGATGACACCTCTATTCTTTATTCTGTACAGTATTCGTTTGTTTCTGATACCTTCTTCTTCAAGTTCAAACTTATTTTCTACAGGATATTTGATATACTTAAAAACAAGATGTGCCAATTTATGATTCATCATAAGCTCCATGGGTATGTGACCAGTTGATTCATGAAAATTGTTGTTGATGACAAATTCAACCTTATCAATATACTTGTACCAAATATTATGCTTATTTACAGGAACGTAAGTTCTCAATATGCGATTTACCTCTTTCAATGGTCTTTCACTAAGATTTGCCTGGGGATGATAAACTGAAATGTAGTAATATTTTATACCTAATCTTTCCATAGATTCTTTCCACAATCTGCTTTGAAAACAAGTACCATTATCACTGATTATATATTCAAATTTACCAAATTCATTTACATATTTTTCAACAACTTTTACTAAATTATGAGCGTTAGCCTTAACTATAGGATACAACTTTGTAAAATTAGTAAAGCCATCATGAATAATGCACATTCATTTGTATTTGCCACCTGGTAATTCTCCATAAACATCAATGAACACTTTGTGATGTTTTTTCTCAGAAATTATGGTATGCATTTCTAATAATTTCTTTTCATTTGATGTCTTTACAAGTTGACAATACTTACAATATCTTATAGTTTTGGTAACAAGTCTGTAACAATCTTTTATGTAAAAAGTTTCTTCAATAAATTTTCATGTTTTTGATATACCTACATGACCTAATCTTTCATGAAATTCAACTATCAATTCTTCATACAGTGCTGAAGGCACACAAACTTTCCAAAAACTATTCTTTCCAGATTTTCTAGTGAACAAAAGATCATCATTTACTTTAAAAAATTTGTTGATATTCAAATTACCTGTCTCTAACTTTTCTCTTACATTTTTTAACCAAACATCATCTTTTTGAAATTCTTTGATTTTCTTTACTATTTCGATTAACTTGTTATCACTCTTAATGATATTTAATACCTTGAATTCATTTGAATTTCGATTTTCTAAATTACCTTCATAATCAGTTCTAGAAATGATATCTGGCACAATGTTATCCTTTCCTGCTACAAATTCCCACTCAATATTAAAATTCTGTAATGCAAGAATCCATCTTCCCAAACGACCATGTCCTATCTTACATTTTTTTAAAAAGGTCAAGGCTTTATGATCTGTACGGACAACTATTTTTTGATTACCAGAATAATTTTGAAGTTTCATCAAGCCAAATAATACAGCTAAACATTCTTTCTCACATATTGTGTAATTTAATTCAGATTTCGTTAAGCTTCTGCTAGCATATGCAATGACACAGTGTTCCTTATCTTCACCTTCCTGAAATAACTCAGCTGCAATTCCTACATCACTGGCATCAGTGGCCAAAATGAAATTTTTGTTATAATCAGGATGTTGAGTTGATGAACCTATCTTTAATTTCTTGAAAGGTATCATTATCTTTTTCAGTCCAAATGAATTTATTTTTCTTGCATAGAAGATGCTTAAAACGATTTGTCAAGTATGAATAATTTTTCTGAAACTTTCTGTAAAAATTACAGAGACCTATGAATGACTGCAATTGTTTCAAATTTTGAGGAATGGGAAATTTCTGAATAGCATTTAGCTTAGAGTCATCTGCTTCAATACCATTTTTACTTATAATATAACCCAAATACTTTATCTTATCTGCAATAAATTTCGATTTATTCAGTTTCAACTTCAAATTACTTTCCCTTAACTTATTGAATAATAATTCAATTCGACTGATATGTTGTTGAAGAGATATACTATAAATGGCAAGATCATCAATATAAGCAATAGTAAACTCACAAACCTCTTCACCTAGCATTTTGTACAAGCACTTGATAAATTTAGAACCACTAATATTCAATCCAAATGGTAGATGTGTATATTGATAAGTCTGTCCGAAAACATTGAAAGCTACATACTTTTTACTATCTTCAGTTAATTTTACCTGATTGAAACCTTGAGTGAGATCAAAACTGCTAATGTAGTTGCACTTATTGAAGCGAATGATCAAGTTATCTATTGGTTCAGTTTCTGTAAAATCCCTTATTATGTACTTATTTATTTCTCTTCCATCTAAACATAATCGAATTTCATTATTTGGCTTTTTCACTACTACCATAGGGCTTGTATATTCAGAGCTACCTGGTTCAATGATTTTCTGATCTAACATTTTCTTTAATTCCTTCTTGACTTGATCTCTATACTGATATGGAATCGGATAACTCTTCTTATCTAATTTCACATCATCTTTCATTTTAAGTTGACATAAATAATCTTTTGCAGATCCAGGACTATCAGAGAAAATATCTTTGTTATTTTCAAATACTTCAATTAATTTGTTTACCAATTCAGGAGATTCATTGCTTAGCTGTAATCTTAAATTATCAATCTGCTGATTCCATAGAGTATCAAACGTTTCTTGGTCTCTTACTATGTTAACATGAAAAAGTCTATTGTACTTCAAGGTATCCTTTTTTATAAATGGAAAACAACAATCTTTCAATGATATCATATTTTGATTAAAATCAATAATTGCTCCAGCATCTTTTAAGAAATCACAACCCACCAAAATATCTACATTTAAATCTTGAACTATAAGAAAAACTATTGGCAATTCTAACTTATCAAAAAATACCTCTAACATAATCTGTTTATTTACCTTCTTATGTCTCATACCAGTAGCTACAACTATACTTACATTAGGAGCTGGTACTAAGTTCAACTTGAGATTGTTTTTCTTCATTTCATCAACAAGTTTCTCATTAATTACATTTACCTCAGAGCCAGTGTCAATAATCATTTGATATTTCTTATTGAAAATTTGTACTTCTATTTCTGCTAAATCATATCCAGTAGGTGGAGTATTCTCTTGTTCCTCCAATAGTTCATTAAAAATACAACCTATCATGTATGGTTCTTCTTGACAAACAGTTTCATATTTACTCATAGCTTCATCTACCTGAATTTCTGGAGTATGTACCATATTAACACTTGATGCTTTAATATGACTTTCTTGATAACTAGGCATTACTTCATTACTTAAATTCTTACAACTATTTTCTTGCACATGAATTTGACTGATTAATTCTGGCTTTCTTACTTCAAACCTGTTTGAAGTTTCAGATTCAAAATTTATTTTATTCATGTCTACAGCTATATCAAAATTTGACCTTTCCTTAACTGGGAGAGCAGGGCTGTTGTTTCGTCGTCCCATTATTAGTTTAAAGGAACATTATGTCTTGGACGATTTGCATTCGTCTGATTTGAAGTTTGAGCAGGCATATAACCTGGCGGTGGGAAGCTGAAATCTAACTGGTAGTTGTTAGCTGGTCGATTTGAATTTGATTGATTTGAATTCACAAGTTGATGATTTCTATTATCTCTGAAATTATACTGAAAATTTTGATCTCTATGACCATTATTGTTTGGTCCATTTTGGTACCTACCTTCGATTTTGGAAATAATTCCTACCTCCTTGATACTGCTTATTATTATCATGAAACATCACACCATTTGAATTCTGAGACCTATTTCTATCATCCCTATGTTCACTCTGATGAAAACTTATTGTTTTATTTTGACCTCCAGCTTGAGCATTGTTATGATCACGGGGCATTTGTCTGTTTACTTTGTAAGTGTCAGTATTGTCAAACTCATTCAACAAACAAATAAACTCATCACTAGTCTTAATGTTACGAATAATAGCAGCTGTAGATATGGTTTCATCAAAATGACCTTTCAAAAACTTGAAAATAGTATCTTTATCTAAGGCTGGAATTAGATTCTTAGCAATGTTGAAACGAGAAATATAATACTCAGTAAGATTCTTAGATAAGTTTGGCTTATATTTTCCAAATCTCAAATCATTTCTAGCAGATGACTGAATGTCGTCTGACCACATTCTAGCAATGAATTTCTCTTTAAATTCTTCAAAGTTATTTACATCAAAACGGATGAAAATCCACCAATCACGATGAGCAAAATTTGAATTAAAATTGTTTTTCAAAATACCCTTAATTTTGATCCAGTTTGTGATTTCATTTCTCTCAAGATACTCGGTCAAGTTTACTAAGAAATGCATTGGATTCTTTTTGTCAATTTGCATTTGGAATTCAAACCTATCGAAATTACTATTGTTACCAGTATGATTACACATCGGTTTTGTTGACATGTTAATTTTATTTATGTTTTTTCTAACCTCAGTTATAGCAGCTGTGTTTTCTTGACAATCTATTTTCAAAGAGGATAATACTTTGATTTCCTTGTCTACTTTTTCGTTTAATTCTACAACCTCTTTTTCAACATGCTTAATACTTTCATTATTTTCTGCATTGATAGCATTTTGTGTCATATTTTGTTGCTCAACTATGATCTTATTTTTATTTACTCTTTCATTAACCTCATTGACCCTATCAGAAACTTGAATGAATTTGTTTTGCATTGATTTTTCTACATCTAACATTGATGTTTCAAGATCATTAGTTTTCTGCTGTAGATGACCTATTTCTTTGTGATTTTTACTTAATGTATCATTTATCTCTTTTATTTCCCGCTTTGTACTAACCTGATCTAGTCTTATGCTAGCAAATTCTTGCTTCATATCATCAAACCTAGCATTTTGATCTTGTTTCAAATTATCAATCTTAGCATTTTGCTCATCAATCTTAGCATTTTGCTCATCAAACCTAGCATTTTGCTCATCAAACCTTTGTGTTAGGAATGCTATAAGATTTATAACATTTTTAGCTCCTACCATACTTGTTTCATTTGATATTTCTACTACTTTCTCATGAATTGTTACATTTGAAACGTTTTCACTTACAGCTACACTATCGTTTGAGTCATTGTTTAAGGTTAGGTCTAAATCTTGTGATTCTTCATCTAAGTTTTGAATGTTTTCACTGGATAAAACTTCATTATTTTTATTGTTCTCCATCTTGCTACTGCGTAAAAAATATTTACTCATTAGAACCTGAACTTTCTCGAACCGATTTCCCACTCAGCAGCATCTCCCATTCATAATTCATCAAGATATCTATCCTACCAATAATTTTTTATAACCAGGGATATATTTTGTAGTTTGAGTCCCACACCAGGGCGTACCATTTGCCGTGCTACCAATTTCTCCTAAATCGGTTGGATAGCATTTTTCACCTATTAACCTAAGGATAGTTATCGGCTCCAATGTAATAGATTCTTGATAAACTATGAATGGATCTATCGCCTATGAATGAGAAATCCAGTTTTCAGAGCAAATCAACTTATAATCTTCAGAAGAATTTTGGCAATATACTACACAAATACACAAAGAACAATATCTTACACGCTTAAGCATCTAAAATCATTACGAACTAAATACTTATCCAGTTTATATAGTTGAAAACAATGGCTAAAGGCTTGTAGACACACAAATCAATTAATTATAGACAAAATAGAACACTATAAACTGTTCAAAACTCAATTTAAAACATTAATAATTCACTTAAACAGAAAAATATTCAGAGAGCACAAAATTAGAACACACACTGCCAGCCATCATTTTTAGAGAAAAAGACGCCTCCTCATCAGAACAAAAACCACATCTCAAAATCAGTGTCTACGTCATGGACACGTCACCAAAAATTTATAAATTACAAGTTTAGAATTCACATTTTATATTTGTTCTCAATAAAACTTTATTTTGAAACTGTTATTTTAAATTTATATATCATCTCTATTTAAATAATCCATTTATCTGTTAATTCTATCAACTCAGCCTCGGTGACACCATGGAACATGCAACACAATCATTTACGATAAATTCTCAGTCAAAAAGTTGTCCGTATATTGATTACTCTGATATTTACTATAAAGTTTTATAGATCTCGAATTGAAGATTCGATTCCAATCGAGAAAAAATGTAATATTACAAATATGAACACTGAAAATGGTCATTGCTGATACTATGTCTCATCAATTCATTAACAAAATATTAAACATACAAAGGTTAAGAGTTCCCCAGCAGTTGAATGCATCTGCTAAAAAAAGTTTTAGGGTTGAAGAATTAAAAGGAATCTTTTAATCCGGTCTTTCTAAGAATCAATAAATCTGTGTTTTTTTTACAATTTCTTAGTCTTTTTCATTCAATATGAATAATTACCACAATATCAACTTCTCAACTACACAAAAAGTATTTTCTGGTAACTTACAGATAATCTGCACTAACAAAAAACAAAATTTTACATGAGGTCTAGTGAACTTATTGATGTAGTAAGAGCTGAGGTAATCACTGATCTTCCATTTCATCAATTTCCTCGACGTTTCCATAAAGAAGTTATTAAATGAATCAGCATTGTCAACATCATGTGAATCAACACCTCTATTGTTAACATTAGTAAAAAAATTTAACAACGTTCCATGCAGCTCAATTTTTATTTTATAAATGTTCTATTTTGTTGTTGAAATAATTTATATTTGCTTTCTTAATAGCAATTCTATACTCTTCCTTACAACTTATCATATATTTATCTTTAAATTGGATAGTCTTACTAAAATTTTTAGTAAGCCATAAATTGGATAGTCTTACTGAATTTTTTTAGTAAGCCATAAGTTAATAGCTATTAGAACTATTTTCGAGTTTTATTAAATCAGCAGTATACCATTACATTGCTTTGGATTAAGCTACTAACTTTGATACGTTTAAGAGGATATGCAGCATCAACAGCCAACATATACCAATCAAATAACTTCTTAAACTTATCATTAGCATCATCAAGCAAATACACTCACTCGAATTTATGTTACAAATTAAGCGAACAAACAAATAAGTGTTCTGTTCATTAACTAACATAACTAGCTTTCTGTTTACAATAGAGAAACACTTCGAGTCCTTTTTCACATGTAGGCTATTGAAGATTTGGCTAATGACATAGAGAAACAATAGCATGAGTAGATATCCCATGGAAAAGGTCGTTTATGTCGCAACTTTTACTGTTATCTCAAGCCGATAGTCCACGTAGTTCTTTCCCGTGAAGCCGTGTGACGCTGGTAGTCTCTCATACTGTGCCGTTTATACACTCTCACCCCAACAAGACAGTAAAAACCGACAGTAATTGATAATAATCGGTTCGAGATAACAGTAAAAGTTGCGACATGAACGCCCTATACCATGGGATATCTACTTACGCTATTGTTTATCTATGCTAATGATGATTTGACATTATGTGAATCGATAACTTGGGTCACACATCTGCTCTTATGAATATCAGTTACAATTTTATCACTGCATTATCATTATCGGTGTAACTGGTTTAGTGATTTTATTGTAGAGATATGTATACCATGTCACAAAGTGAATTTTTGTGACGGTTGGAGAGCCGTCGTCCAGCGAAAAATTAGCGAAATTATTCTATTTTAGAATAGGAATAGGATCGTCTGCCGGATATATTTTGTTAGATTTGTAGTTGTGTATATGCATTATCACCATCGCCGTCAACCCCTTTAAATTAGCAGCATTCGTATCATCAAAACGATAAGCGGCTACCGAGTCGGGTCAGTATCGCTCTTCATGAAATTTCTGGAATAGAAATATTGTTTACCGGCCTGAATTAGTGTAGCAATTAGTATCAGTGTCATCATTAGCTGCACCCTTATCATCAGCACTAGTGGATTCAAACCCTGTCACATGACTAGTGGCGTGATCGTCTTTTCAGACTCCCATTGGTCAGCAAGCCCTTTTCCCCCGGCCTCCTAACTTTCAGCGACCCGGTGTTGCTTCAAGAAGACCTGGGAGAGAAGCAGTTGTTCAGTGGTTGAGCGTGAGATCGGGTCGCGAATCTCCTCTCATTACGACGTTACCGACACTAATTATTATTCTATCTTGTGTTAACATAGAATATTGTAGGTCGAGTTCCGAACAACTCGGAGTTAGAACTCCCTGTTGGGTTTTTCTTTCTTGTCAGCTATTTTTCCCGAATTCGTATCACTGGGGGTGAACGAGTTATCCTTGGTTTTGAAACCTGTAAGGGATCTCAAGTTTGTGCTACAAATAGTTGAGTGGGGAAATTTAGCTAGGCTCTTAAGCAGATTATTTTTGAGGGCTTAATTCTTAAGTCTCAACTCTGTCGCTTCACGACGTTTAAGTTTAGTGCGGGAATTTGTTCGCTATTCTCCGTATTTAGTCCTGCAGTGATTCAGGTAACACACTGGTCACTTGTGTGCATTTCCTCTTCTGTAATAAGGTAATCTAAGTTTTTAGGGATGTATTTTCCTTATTAATTTTCATACTATAGAGTGGCCCTGTATTTTAAATTCGCCTAGCAGTTTCTGACTTGCTGTAATTCCAAGTAGGAAAAGCCCAATCCTTTTCCTAGAGAACTCAGGTGCAGCTTGAGCTCGTCCTCGCCGAAGTTTCTAGACTGCGGCATCCTTTCTCTTTCTCTCTCTTAACTTTCTCTATTCTATAATCCTTCTAGCTCTCAGGTACAGCTTGAGGACTTCCTCGCCGAAGTTTCTAGACTGCGGCATCCTTTCTCTTTCTCTCTCTTAACTTTCCCTATTCTATAATCGTTCTAGCTCTCAAGTACAGCTTGAGAACGTCCTCGCCGAAGTCCCCAGACTGCGGCATCCTTTCTCTTACTTTCTCTTCACTTTCCTTATTCTAAAATCCTTCCTGCTCTCAGGTGCAGCTTGAGAACGTCCTCGCCGAAGTCCCCAGACTGCGGCATCCTTTCTCTTCACTTTCCCTATTCTAAAATCCTTCCTGCTCTCAGGTACAGCTTGAGAACGTCCTCGCCGAAGTCCCCAGACTGCGGCATCCTTTCTCTTACTTTCTCTTCACTTTCCCTATTCTAAAATCCTTCTTGCTCTCAGGTACAGCTTGAGAACCTCCTCGCCGAAGTCCCCAGACTGTGGCATCCTTTCTCTTACTTTCTCCTCACTTTCCCTATTCTATAATCCTTCTAGCTCTCAGGTACAGCTTGAGAACGTTCTCGCCGAAGTCTCCAGACTGCGGCATCCTTTCTCTTACTTTCTCTTCACTTTCCTTATTCTAAAATCCTTCCTGCTCTCAGGTGCAGCTTGAGAACGTCCTCGCCGAAGTCCCCAGACTGCGGCATCCTTTCTCTTCACTTTCCCTATTCTAAAATCCTTCCTGCTCTCAGGTACAGCTTGAGAACGTCCTCGCCGAAGTCCCCAGACTGCGGCATCCTTTCTCTTACTTTCTCTTCACTTTCCCTATTCTAAAATCCTTCTTGCTCTCAGGTACAGCTTGAGAACCTCCTCGCCGAAGTCCCCAGACTGTGGCATCCTTTCTCTTACTTTCTCCTCACTTTCCCTATTCTATAATCCTTCTAGCTCTCAGGTACAGCTTGAGAACGTTCTCGCCGAAGTCTCCAGACTGCGGCATCCTTTCTCTTACTTTCTCTTCACTTTCCCTATTCTAAAATCCTTCCTGCTCTCAGGTACAGCTTGAGAACGTCCTTGTTGAAGTCACAGACTGCAACGCTTCCTGCTCTCAGGTGCAGCTTGAGAACGTCCTTGTCGAAGTCACAGACTGCGACGCTTCCCGCTCTCAGGTGCAGCTTGAGAACGTCCTTGTCGAAGTCACAGACTGCGACGCTTCCTGCTCTCAGGTGCAGCTTGAGAACGTCCTTGTCGAAGTCACAGACTGCGACTCTTCCCGCTCTCAGGTACAGCTTGAGAACGTCCTCGCCGAAGTCCCCAGACTGCGGCATCCTTTCTCTTACTTTCTCTTCACTTTCCCTATTCTATAATCCTTCTAGCTCTCAGGTACAGCTTGAGAACGTCCTCGCCGAAGTCCCCAGACTGCGGCATCCTTTCTCTTACTTTCTCTTCACTTTCCCTATTCTAAAATCCTTCCTACTCTCAGGTACAACTTGAGAACGTCCTTGTTGAAGTCACAGACTGCAACGCTTCCTGCTCTCAGGTGCAGCTTGAGAACGTCCTTGTCGAAGTCACAGACTGCGATGCTTCCCGCTCTCAGGTGCAGCTTGAGAACGTCCTTGTCGAAGTCACAGACTGCGACGCTTCCTGCTCTCAAGTGCAGCTTGAGAACGTCCTTGTCGAAGTCACAGACTGCGACGCTTCCTGCTCTCAGGTGCAGCTTGAGAACGTCCTTGTCGAAGTCACAGACTGCGACGCTTCCCGCTCTCAGGTGCAGCTTGAGAACGTCCTTGTTGAAGTCACAGACTGCAACGCTTCCTGCTCTCAGGTACAGCTTGAGAACGTCCTTGTTGAAGTCACAGACTGCAACGCTTTCTGCTCTCAGGTACAACTTGAGAACGTCCTTGTCGAAGTTCCCAGACTGCGACGCTTCCTGCTCTCAGGTACAGCTTGAGAACGTCGTCGCCGAAGTCCCCAGACTGCGGCATCCCCTTTCTCCTACTTTCTCTTCACTTCCCCATTCTAAAATCCTTCCTGCTCTCAGGTACAGCTTGAGGACTCCCTTGCCAAAGTTCCTAGACTGCGGCATCCTCTCTCTTTCTTCCTCTTAATTTTCACTACCCTGTATAGCGCGAGATCTCAGTTCCAGACTAGAGATCGTTCCCGTCGCGGTCCTCAGACCAGCGAGAGGTGTAGGAAACCTTGTGTAGAGCAGGATCTCAGTCACAGATTGGAGATCGACCCAGATCGATCTCATCCTTTGAGCTTTAGTTATCATAAAATTGAAATAGATATACTATCTTTAGCTAGCAGGTTCAGCTTGCTGAGAACTATATCGCGATTCACAGATTGCGAGTTATTGAACCAAACCCCATTAGTTACAGGAAGGGACAATCCTATTAACGAATCTCCATTCCCCAGGCCCGATAAAATATTCCCTATACCTCAAACTCGGTATACCATATCCTGTACCTTATACCACTTACGCCTCTCCAATCATATTGATCTAATACCGGGTGCGCAGGTTCAGTCTGCACACCGACAGCCCGCAGTCTCAGATTGCGAAAAACGTAACAAAAATTCTATATCATTCCTTGTTAAACCCCATCCCGAGTTCCTCCACCTACAACCTTTATTCCGGGCTTGCAGGTACAGCTTTGCTCGCCGTCAACTCGCAGTTGGTTCAGATTGCGTACTACCTTTACAAATATAATTATTTGTGGGGATCTGATATCCGGATCCGTATCCTTGGTTAAGGTTACCTCAATTCTCCCTAACACCCAACCTGAATTCCAAGAGCCGAGGGCCGAATCGGCCAACAACGGCACGGGCACACACTCTTCCCTTCAAGTTAAATACCTCCCGCCAAAGACAGAGGGTAAAGAATCAGGACAGGGGGAGAAGTGTAGGTCCAGTATCTCCACCAGTCAATACGGTCACCGACCCCGACCCATACCCGGCTGTAGCTAGTCCGCGTCGTAGCAATACTTCGCAATTATTAGGAAACCTAGAGGGTGGAATAGGACATTCTAATAACCAAAATCTTTGAATTGCAAAGATCTATTTTGAATGTAACATTAACATAACATTGAAATCAGTGCATATTAAATTATAATTACATTTTTATATAGCACATCATATTGTAATATAAAAATGGAATAGCTAAAGCGCCTCAACCAAATTATGTACGGTAGGTGATAAGTTTTTAATAGCCTTCACCAAATTATGTAAAGGGTCCTTGAAAAATAAGCTAATATTTCTAAAACTAATAACTAATAAACTAATAAAACTAATATAAATATCTGATAATTAACAATAAAACTCAGATGCTTTACCAGAATTGATTTCAATGGTTAGAAATATTTAAAAAAATCAGATTCAATAGCCTAATTATTACAAAATTGGATAACTCTTATAATAATATAATTTTATGAATGTAGGTACTATTAAATACTTTTAAATATAATTTGAATAAAAATTTGAGTTATTCCCTTAAAGCATAACAAATAACTTTGGTGTTTTACTTATTCTGACCGTTTAAGGAAAAGCAAGACCTTTTTCTTTGTAAAGGACAAAATTACCGTCAACACAATTTATTTCTTCAATGTTATTTTCCATCACGAACTGCTTAATATTAAATCACTTATAGCTATTGAAAAGAACGACTAGCAGTCAGAATGTTTTACAATAAATTAATTAATCACTTACTGTGACAACTAATTCTTTTGGCTTGAGATGGCTGACCTGCCGAAAGATCTCGTTGTCACAGTGAGTGATTCAATTCATTTACAGTAAAAATGTATGAATGCTAGTCGTTCTTTTTAATAGCAATTTATTTCAATTCAACCGAACTGCATTTGTTTGTGTTGGCGAAAACTTTGCCCAAATTCCAGTAAAGATCAAACTCTCAAAAAATTCACACTCTGTATCAATTTTTTTTCAAACCTTACTATGATCCCAACCAGAGAGCAATTTTGAATACCTCAAGGGCAAATCAGACTTACCGTAGTTTGATTATCTTTATCTATATATATAAAAGCGAAATGGCACTCACTCACTGACTGACTGACTCACTCACTCACTCACTCACTCACTCACTCACTCACTCACTCACTCACTCGCATAACTAAAAATCTACCGGACCAAAAACGTTCAAATTTGGTAGGTATGTTCAGCTGGCCCTTTAGAGGCGCACTAAGAAATCTTTTGGCAATATCTCAACTCTAAGGGTTGTTTTTAAGGGTTTAAAGTTCGTCTTTTAGCATGTATATTCTTCTTCTTCCAATCTCTTAATTATAATTGAAATTTCCATTGGAATTTCCATATCATATGTTACTATAGAACTATAATCTAGATAGAGTACCTCTTCGAAACAGTTGTTAACTGGCAACTAAATTAATAATTTTGTCAGGTTGTCATTAAGTTGAGTTGACTTTGTTAGGTTGGCACCAAGTTGAAGATTTAAATGCATTTATCGCGGAAAAATTGATTGGGCACTGCTACTTCAATCCTGGGAATATTATATTACTAGCAGTCAGGCTCGCTTCGCTCGCCATATCCGTTTAGCCAGCCGTGTAGTCTGGACCCCGACTGGATTGTCCTAACAAAAAATAATGCCCAAATGAAAAATGCAGGCGAGCGAAGCGAGCCTGCTGATCTTATTCTTGGACGATCCAGTCGGGAGTCCAGGGGGCGGAGCCCCCTGGCTAGACGGATATGGCGAGCGAAGCGAGCCTGACGGCTAGTTGTTTGTATAAAATTGTTTATCATGATACATTAGGAACCAAGAAGAGCATCACCATAATAAAAAATGTTTAAAACATCAACATGTTTTGATTACAACAGGTATATATATATATATATATATATATATATAATATATATATATATATATATATATATTAATGTTTAAAATTTGTAAATATCTAATCTAGATTTATGAAATTATTAAATGATGCTGTTATTAAATTATGATTAATCTCGTAGATTTTTGGTAATTTTTTGACGGTTTTCCTTGTTTATTTATTCCTCTTCCTATACCACCTTTACTTTGATGATAACAAAGGTTACCAGAATAAAAATAATAACATTTAGTGGCAGGACTACAATAATAGGTGCTAACTGTGTTAATTCAAAGAAGTTTGTGGCTGTGCAAATAAATATAGTAGGCTATACCTATTTATAACATCAGGTCCCGCAAATAGAATGAACTCACTATAGTGTGGTCCATGTTATAATGGCAGTGGATAAAGATAGAAGAATAGCGATGCCGATTCTCTGCATTAATTAATTATATTTCTACACTGTCAAAAACATAATTGTCAATGTTGTGGACCTAGAAAAGGATAGTACCACCGGCTTTGTCGAATGATAGACAAGGATATCAAAACCAAAGTTGATCAAATACTGTCATTATAACGTGGGCCTCACTATAGTACCGTAATTTACATCATAATATTATATTATGACTAGCCGTCGGGCTCGCTTCGCTCGACATATCCGTCTAGCAAGGGGGCTCCGCCCCCTGGACCCCCGACTGGATCGTCCAAAAATGAGATTCGCTCGCCTGCATTTTTCATTTGAGCATGCTTCATTCCATCAGAAAGTCAAAGTACTGAGAAAACGCAGAAAAGCTGAGAAAAACGTTGATTTTGGGTGTATCTTTGATGAAATAATAAAGTCACCTTATCACAAAATTTTTAGACCCTACCTAAACCTCTATATCAAATTTGAACATTTTCTGTCTATTGCTTGATGAAAGAACAGAGAAAACGAAAAAAAAATCCGCTAATTTTGGGCGTATCTTTGGCATTATTTCAAATTCCTTCTAACACAACATTATTCCCCCCAGCTGAGCTTAACATTATTCCCCCCAGCTGAGCTTCTGTAGTAAATTTGAACATTTTCTGTGCATTTGTTCTCGATAAAGCTGAGAAAGCACAAAAAACCGCTGGAAAAACGCAGATTTTTGGCGTATCTTTGGCGTTATTTTAAATTCCTTCTAACACAACATTATCACACCCTAGCTTAGCTTCTGTACTATAATAATAATAATAATAATAATAATAATTTTTATTTGTTCAATACAGTACAGTCATTATGAATCACAACTATACAATTGAACATTGTCATGTACAAAGAAAATCTCTTCAATATTTAACAAAAAAAAAATATTTAACATAATAAAATATATATATATATATAGCCTATATGATATTACACATAATTGTCACATAAAAATTCATTCACATTATAAAAACTTTTTTCAACAAGGAACTTATGAAGATTTTTTTTGAAAGTCATGCTCTTAAAATCTAAATTACCAGGCAACTTGTTTAGAAATTTTGTCCCTATGTAGCTAGTTTTTTTCTCAAAAAGAGTTAGCCTGTGAGGCTGAACGATAAAGTTGTTCCTGTTTCTTGTGAAGTGTGAATGTACCTGTGCATTGGTCATTAAACTGCCCATATTCTTAATCACATATAATAAAGTTTTAAAAATAAAAATACAAGGTACAGTGAGTATGCACAGCCTTTTAAAATAATCTCGACAAGGATGATTGAACCCCAATCCCACTAAACACCTAATAGCCCGCTTTTGCAGATTGAATAATGAATATCTTATTTATGTTCTGCAGAGACGTGTTACCCCAGAGCTCAATTCCATATGCAATATGTGGATGAATCAAAGACCTTAAAGAGATATCTTTAAGCATCATAGAGATATCTTTGAGCATCTTTAAGGTCTTTGGGATGAATGAGTGCGAAATATACCGTAACGTTTTTCATGTCTCAGGGGGCACACACTTGACTATGTTTCGAAGAACAAATAAACTGCTACTGATTCTGTTCGCCAGTCTGTCAGTATGGGCATTCCATGAGAGATCCTTATCCACAATCAGTCCCAACAGACTCGCCTCTGTCACATTCTCCACAATTGAGTCACCAATGCTAATTACTGGTTCAAATACATAATGTTTGAAACCAAATTGAAGGCACTAACTTTTTTTAAACGGTGTACACACGTACGTTTGCCTCGGGTGAGCATACGTGTGGGCTTGCATTCGCACGTGTGGACGCTGTTCGCTGAGGCATGTGGGCGAACCGGAACCCTGTCGGTATTTTGGCGTGCTCAAAGGCGCCTCGGGCGAGCATTGAATGTACGTGTGGACGCGATTTTGCCATATGGGTGAGGCAAAACGTAAACATTGAAGGCGTCATAACCTAATTTCAATGAATTAGGTTAATGAATGACAAATCAAATTGTGATCCAATAACTAATTGTAAATTGTAGGATTTTTGTAATTTTATAGGATATGTGGATTGTCAAATATTTAAATAGAAACATGCATGGAATATATAATTTGTATCATGATTAACAAATTTAGAACTGCATAATTTAAGTGAAAAAAGCTTCTCTAAAGGGTTCCTACAAGAAAGTATAGCTCAAATATTATTTTACTGTGGCTATCAAATCATCTTGTGTTTGTTTCATATTATCAATCAGAGTTGTTAATTAAAATTGTAATCTTAAATATGATTGACAGAATCCAAGGTCAGGGCAGTGGACTGTGAATGATAGTTGGTATAAATACCTACAAATAAATCTTTGAATTCTGTGCATAAAAATACTGATAGCTTGAAGTGTGGTAAGTACGCCAATAAAAGACTAAATGAATCAACAAGATAAGATTTAATAACAATAAAATAATAATAGGCAGATGGCCACATACAAAAACAATTGTAAGTAGGTTGAGTCAAATATCTTGGGATAATTACAACATGATAAAACGTTAGAGAAATACAAAATTTAAATGAAATTAGGTCAATGACATTAATGACCATTGAAGCCTGACAATAATCGAAAAGGTAATATTAATGATACCTGAAATGAATATAAATTGAGTGCTATAATGAAATCACTTAAGAGCTGAGGGTAGCTAATAAATACAATGTGAAGATTGTCAAGGTTAAATATAGGCGACATGGGCCTTCAATGAATTGAGTGTCAAGATAGACATCAATTAGAACGATTAATAGGCGACAGTGGCCTCAGATTGACACTTAAGAGCTAAGGGTAGCTAATAAATACAATGTAAAGATTGTCCAGGTTAAATACAGGCAACATCAGCCTTCAATGAATTGAATGTCAAGATAGACATCAATTAGAACGATTAATAGGCGACAGTGGCCTCAGATTGACACTTAAGAGCTAAGGGTAGCTAATAAATACAATGTAAAGATTGTCCAGGTTAAATACAGGCGACATCAGCCTTCAATGAATTGAATGTCAAGATAGACATCAATTAGAACGATTAATAGGCGACAGTGGCCTCAGAAAATCACTTGTAAAGCCAAGGGTAGCTGTCAAATCCAATGAATTAATAGGTGTCGGCTTGGATAATTCAATCAAAATATGTGCTCTAAGATCAGCTTGATAAATTAGCCACTAATAATCCAAAATATATCTATATATATATTAAAATCTCTAGTATTTAGTAGATTTATTTGTATCGAATATATATTTTTATCTCAGGGTGCAAGATTCGGCACCTGACGGAATAGGTAGAGCCATTCATCTAGTGAATTAGAACTATGATAAATTATCGCAAATTGTATTGCAAAAAATTAAATATTATATGCATATGTTTTAATAGCCTAGATTTCGTACTTCTTTGATTAAATAGAAATTTCTAAAAATATTGATCTATATTTTTTTTCTTTCAATTAAATACCTTTAATACTAATTTTTACTTGCGCAAGTATTACTCTTATTAATTTCTCAATTTATAATAACCCTTTCGGCGAGCTAGCTTTGATCATCAGATTAATTCGAAGCACTAGGGCGCCCATCACTAAATTCAAATTTAATCACTCACGTGTCGAAAATCTTCTTGTAAGCCGCCGATGTCGATCCAACTCCATGCGGTCCGGGAATATGGTAGCCGGAATCGTCTCCTCCAGGGGGTTATAAATTTAATAAAAATGAAAAATGACTTCTGCTTCACAATAGCATCACGAAGTCTTTTAAGAAATTTAATAATTTACTTTAAATTTAATTTTTACAAAATTATTAATAAGGTACTTCGCTCTAAAATATTTGGGGTCCTCTTATGGTGGCATCTGGCTGGCGAGTGCTGGTTCTTCCTTCTCAAGTTTTACAGATCCTCTTTCCGACTTCCAAATTAGCATAAAATTTAAATATCTCAATCCTCCGCCATTAAATTCAAATAGATCTTACAAAAATGCCAAAATATTGCTTAGATTATATGATTATAATTTCTTTGCATTCGAGCCATATTGATAACATAGATTACACAAATTTCTACACGAAAACTAGTACATTATATAAATATATATAAATATTTTTTAATTGGCCTACAGTTGCCGCCTATTAACTGCCGTTTTACTATTGGTGCATGCAAATTTTATTAGGTATTCATGCGCCTGGTAACTCTTATTTCCTGAATACATTAAATTATTTTTATTTGGTTTTTTATTTATGCTCTTTGCATGCTAGTTAATATTCTATATATTAATATTAATTCCATGCTACCTAATAATTAGCCACGTGGACGGGTGTTTTTTCACATTGCACACCATCCGAATGCAATAAAGCTCTGCCAAGGGGTTTTGGTCAGATTCTACGTTCTTCGGTTTGATCGATCTCTAGGTCACCGATCCGTGAATACATCTATATAACCTCAATCTTCAAATATTTTATAAATAATCTATTTATGAGTAGTAAACTTCCTTCAAATCCTTTTTAAGTTCTTGTACCATTTAGCCAGAACAAGCTGATGCTATCTAATCTTGTTTATTATCTGCTTGGCGATATTAGCCAATTACTTTATTTTTAGACCTATTACTATTTCTGTTAGGGTTTTTCATCTACCCAGATTTAAATATGTTACACGCGCCCCTGGGTTTGAATTCAAAATATTTGAGAATCACAATGTTTTTAATGAAAACCCACCCTTCAATACATTGATATACACTATACTTTATTTATAAATTATACTCTCCTACTTCTATCACATTTCGCAGACATATTCGCTGCATCTCCTTTATACCTTTATCAAAAACAATAACAAATTCTCCTCTTCAACACACATAAAATATCATAAATATAAACTTCTAAACGTACTCCTCCTGACACCATTTACAACACAGTAATTTTTGAATTCGCCGCTTGCAGGGCTGCCAACTTAACTACACACATTTCATAATTCTCATAAATGATTCCTTTTAGACAATAATTTCGATTCATAAACTTCTGGGCTTATATCTTATAGTATTTCTTAGGTCTTAATATAAATAATTTTCTATACATCAGGTACAATACTTTCTTTGCTAATGGCTCTTTGGTTTTGGTAACTGGTATTCACTTTAAGTCTTTTCAGGTAACAAACGTGGCATAATTAAAAGTAATAAATATAAAAACATATAAATAAATATATCGACATTAATAAATATAATAAATAACAATAATAAATAACTCTTTGGGTACAGTACTTCTTTTTATAAACATATGTTCACAGATATTACATTCATTTGATTTGGGTGGCTTTGGTCAGCTGTTCGCTGTTCTACAATTCATAGTGTTACATGTTACATCAGAATTTGCTATCGACTTTCATAACTAACCTAACTGCTTAATTTTTCTCTTAAAAAGGTAATTAACAAATTTTAATTTTATTATCCCCGCTTGTGTCCTTTTTTATCTGATGTATATAATTTAATTACATATTTAAAAATTGTTCTTTTCCTTATTGCAGGCTTCTAACGGCTGGAAGGAATTAAAACATTGGATTGTTGCCACGAGGTCCTATACCAATATTAAATTTATTAAGGAAGGTTAGTAATTGGCTTGATAGTAATGTTTTCCTTGATTTCTTATCATATTTATTTCAAATTCGATGATATTTCATGTAGAATTGTAGTGGTTTTCCGTATCTTGGCTTTTTGCTTGTAGCTATACTGCTGTAGGCCGTTCGGTTATCTGCTGTCCGGTTGTTGTTTGTTGAGGCTGTCCTATTATTTATTTATCTTCATGAATATAAAACCCCGGTATCTGGTGTATTCCTTTAAATAATTCCAAGCTTCATTTATGATAATTCCTTTTAATCCATTCTTTTTCCAATCAATCTGTACTCTTAACTCATCCTTCCTTTCATTATTTTCATCTAGTATCTTAATTTCGGCTCATTATAACTCATTAGGTTTGTAACAATAAACATTCTTATAATATTAAATTTCCAATCATCAATAATAGATCCATTTAACAACAACAATACAATATTTTTCGTCCTATCCACAACACAGTCTTTTATTAATATCACAGCCATTATTACAAACATTAAACACCATATCCAAACATTTATCATCATTTTAACAATATAATCACTCAACATATAGCCAGGTACTTCAATTTTATTCACATTATTTCTTATTTCTTTCACTCTTCCTAGACACCGTTTATCCTTCATCAATCTCCATGAGTACTTCATTCCATTATTATCCGCGCATGAATCAATCATAGTATTCCCTATCAGTTCCGTTTCTGTCATATTCCTTTGGCCTATTTTTCCGGTCACATCGCTGATTGGCTCTCTTAAAACGTATGTGCCGCGGATGCACGCCGTCGGTCCGCTCCTGTCCTCCATCCTGGTCTCGGTCCGGTGTCTTCTTCGGGCGTTTGAACCGTGCATGCGGCCGGTATGCGCGCGCGTGGTTCCTCCTTCGTCGCTTCTTCCGCCTCCGGGCCTTGCGATGCATGTTTCTCTTTCGGTCATGTAGTCCGTTCTCCTCGTCCTGATGCCGGTCGGGTGTCCTCGGGCGCTTCCTTCTCCGGGCCTTGCGGTGGTCGCTCCTCTTATCCGGTAGTCCGTCCTCTTGGTCCTCTATCCTGGGTTCCTTGGGGTGCCTTGGTGGGGTCGAATGATGCACGGGTGCGGTGGCGGTCTCTTGATGCGCGAGTGTGACTTTCAAAGCGGGTAGTATGGTGGCGGTCTCTTGATGTGCGGGCTGCTCTACCTGCGGTGATTGGACTTCGGTGGCGGGTTGCTCTTCGGCGGGGAACAGGATACTTAGTAGGGATTGATGCTTACAGGGCGTTTTAATTGCATGTTGAGCGGCGGTTTTTGGTGGTGATTTATCTGGTATTGGCTTTTGTTCTTCTAATAGTATTTTCGGTGGATCATTTCTAAAGGTGGTGTATGATGTTGAAATATCTTGATTTTCTTTGTTTGTTTCATTGGAGCTTGTCGGTGTTATATCGGGGGTATCATATAGTCCTGGTTTATTAGCTGTAGTTTTCTGTATATCTGGTGGCCGGGTCGTTGGGTGCTGGGTTCCGGGTTTTTTGTTGATTTGATCCTGTGGCATACGCTAATGTATAATTTGTACTAATTTGATGAGGTGGTGGTTTATAATTTCTATTATGATTATTCTGAGTGTAATCATTGTTTGTGTTAAATTGATCACGGCCATAATAATAATTTCTTTCATAGGTTTGCTGTGGATAATGGTTTGTTTGACGATTCTGAAAACTTCTATTATTCCAGCTGTTATTTTGATTATGATTATAGCGGCGTTTAAATTGAGGGGTAGATCGTGAGCAATCATATGGTACTGATTCATAATTTTGGCTGTTATACTGATTAAATTTTGAGTTATGTTGATTTTGTGCGTATCTCTGGTCTGAACGGTGGTTTGATATTGCCATCACAGACTGTATGCCATATAAATGATCTATCAGCTGTTTGCAATCAGTAATGGGTTGTGTGGCGAGAGCCATTCTAACTTGATACGGTAGCTTCTTTAAAATAATACTTGCTAATGCCGATTCCTTAATGGGCTCGCTCAATTGAGAATTTTTAAACTGTAGGGCAGTGACGAAAGTGGTACATGCACCGTCTAAGTTAGGGTTGAAATCGCATGATATAATGTCCGCTAGCACGTCCAACTGTTTACTTCTGCTCCAATACTGTTCCAGGAAGACAGCTACAACTCATCCAATGATGTAAATTCATGGGCTCTACTCCGAAAGAACATCAGGGGTTCGCCAATCAATAAACCAGTCAAACGAAGACGCCAAAAATTCCAAGAGGTGGGTGTTAATGATTGAATTAGTTTTATCTGATCTATAAATTCTTTAGGTTGGAGATAGCGGTCTGTATTGTCAAAACGGCCTAATTCATTGAAACTGTGTAGTGAATCAAACGTTGCTAGGGAATAGGCTCTATATTCTTGTGCGGAAATTGATGTATTTGACTTTCAAGTTGTACTAACTTCTCTTGGGCCTGTTTCCAATGACTAGAAGCTTCTGTTTCATTATCTACTACTTCGGCATTTAATTCAGATGAAAATAATTGCTGTTCTCCAACGGCTGTCTCCAATGAATTAAGTTGTACTTTGTTTTGATTTATATCAGAATTTAGGTGAGCTATTTGTGTAGATTTACTATTCTGTTGTTTATTAATGGAAATAAGTTGACTATTGTTCCTGTTTGTAGCTATTTCATGAATTTGTGAAGTGTTTTGTGCTGGTAGGTTATCTATTCTTTCCGCAGTCTCCTTACCCATTCTACCGATGTATCCTTCAGTGATTCCCGCATTTCCTTCATTTCCGCCTTCAAGTCCTTCATTGCCATGGTCATTGTTTTTTCTAAACTATAAGAAAATGACTTGATCATCCCCTCTACTATAACCCTTCTTATTGCTTCTTGGGAGACATTTAACGGTTTATTACTGTTCACAGGATTCTTGGCGGTGATTGAAGAGATCTGGGCGTTGGACTCCATTGCGCCCCCCTCAGCGTCGATCTCCGCTACTATCGCCGTCTGCAGTGTGTCTGCTACCTTACTTTGCGTGGACGAAAAGAGACTCATATTTTAAAAATGGATTAAGTGTCAAGTGTTTGTTAAAAAAGTGAAAGTTTTGGCCAACAAGGCATAATAAGGACACAAATGAGGATAGGCCTATGGACATTACAAGCCAGGTAACCTATTTATTACTTAAGCTCTTATAATATAATAATACTATTCATTGATTTCTGACTAGCAGTTTAGGCCCATAAAATATAATAGCTCTCTCTACAGACATGTATTTTTCACAGTACTAATAATATAAAATTTTCTTTAAAACATATAATTTCTCTCTATTTAAAGCTCTTGTTTCCCCAAAAGTAATACAAATTTTCCTTCGCCAGTTTTCCTCACAACTCGTATAAGTTATCTATAATTTTCAATATGGTTATTGACTTAATTTCAGATAATTATTCGATGAGCTTGGCTCTCATCATCAGTCCCACGTTGGTACGACATGTCTTTCTGTCGTATCCGTGGCCTATCACGTTGGGCGACATGTCTTTGTGTCACGTTATTCTTTATATTTAAATAACGATTAGCCTCCTGCTTGGCATCAGTCGGTAAAGCATGAGATTTAATATAATTAGGTCGTGGTTTTCTAATAGTATTCAGTCTTAAAGAATCTTGATAGACCTAGATATGGGCTTCTCCAATAACTCTTGTAATTCAATAAATAATAAATATATATAAAAATGATACTTATACTATAGAGATGAGGAATAAAAAATAAATTGCACACCATGAAAATTTCACACATATATTACACAAATAATGCAAAGATCAATCGAGGCAAAAAATATATATAGAGCGGTAAAAAATATAATATAAAAAATAGAACAATATTTGAAATCAATAAAAATATCACAGGCTAAACTTTATATTCTAGATTTGTGGCACGAATCATTACCATGTGCCTTTATCTTGAAATCATATGCATTCTTTGGCATGTAGCTGTGACATGTACTTGCTAATACTTGTCGGCTTGGATAATTCAATCAAAAATATGTGCTCTAAGATCAGCTTGATAAATTAGCCACTAATAATCCAAATATATATCTATATATATATATTAAAATCTCTAGTATTTAGTAGATTTATTTGTATCGAATATATATTTTTATCTCAGGGTGCAAGATTCGGCACCTGACGGAATAGGTAGAGCCATTCATCTAGTGAATTAGAACTATGATAAATTATCGCAAATTGTATTGCAAAAAATTAAATATTATATGCATATGTTTAATAGCCTAGATTTCGTACTTCTTTGATTAAATAGAAATTTCTAAAAATATTGATCTATATTTTTTTCTTTCAATTAAATACCTTTAATACTAATTTTTACTTGCGCAAGTATTACTCTTATTAATTTCTCAATTTATAATAACCCTTTCGGCGAGCTAGCTTTGATCATCAGATTATTCGAAGCACTAGGGCGCCCATCACTAAATTCAAATTTAATCACTCACGTGTCGAAAATCTTCTTGTAAGCCGCCGATGTCGATCCAACTCCATGCGGTCCGGGAATATGGTAGCCGGAATCGTCTCCTCCAGGGGTTATAAATTTAATAAAAAATGAAAAATGACTTCTGCTTCACAATAGCATCACGAAGTCTTTTAAGAAATTTAATAATTTACTTTAAATTTAAATTTTTACAAAATTATTAATAAGGTACTTCGCTCTAAAATATTTGGGGTCCTCTTATGGTGGCATCTGGCTGGCGAGTGCTGGTTCTTCCTTCTCAAGTTTTACAGATCCTCTTTCCGACTTTCAAATTAGCATAAAATTTAAATATCTCAATCCTCCGCCATTAAATTCAAATAGATCTTACAAAAAATGCCAAAATATTGCTTAGATTATATGATTAATAATTTCTTTGCATTCGAGCCATATTGATAACATAGATTACACAAATTTCTACACGAAAACTAGTACATTTATATAAATATATATAAATATTTTTGAATTGGCCTACAGTTGCCGCCTATTAACTGCCGTTTTACTATTGGTGCATGCAAATTTTATTAGGTATTCATGCGCCTGGTAACTCTTATTTCCTGAATACATTAAATTATTTTTATTTGGTTTTTTATTTATGCTCTTTGCATGCTAGTTAATATTCTATATATTAATATTAATTCCATGCTACCTAATAATTAGCCACGTGGACGGGTGTTTTTTCACATTGCACACCATCCGAATGCAATAAAGCTCTGCCAAGGGGTTTTGGTCAGATTCTACGTTCTTCGGTTTGATCGATCTCTAGGTCACCGATCCGTGAATACATCTATAACCTCAATCTTCAAATATTTTATAAATAATCTATTTATGAGTAGTAAACTTCCTTCAAATCCTTTTTAAGTTCTTGTACCATTTAGCCAGAACAAGCTGATGCTATCTAATCTTGTTTATTATCTGCTTGGCGATATTAGCCAATTACTTTATTTTTAGACCTATTACTATTTCTGTTAGGGTTTTTCATCTACCCAGATTTAAATATGTTACAACATTAATAAATCAATTATGATACATACGTAAATGAAAATTGAATAGAACGATTTACGTAACCTGAATAAAATTTTGAAGAGGAGATGCAGCCAGGCAGACAGGCAATGACTCCGCAATACCCACAGGAACAGGGCATCAGCAAGCGATGACGTGATCTGGCCATGCGATGACAAGCATGGAAGTGTCCATCACAGCAGGCAAATCCCCCAGTGGAAATGAGAACAGGAGCAAGTAGAATTCCAAATGAAAAATCCGACCTTCAAGCTGTGGAATTTTTAGATTGATTTCCAAACGGTAGAGATGATGAACTTGTAAGTTTGAGTTTCACGAGGTGAAGCCAATTGTAGAAGAATGGCAATTGAAGCCCACACGAGGTTGTATTTTTTGACAAAGTTTATCAGAGTAATATGCGAAGCAATCGATGAATAATTGAATCACAATTGAAGAATAGAATAAATGAATTAATTTGAAAGAATAATTCACTTTTAAAAATGTTCCGTAGATCCAATGAATAGCGAAAAAACGCCCACACGAGGTTGCAATTTTGATAAAGTTTATCAGAGTAATATGCGAAGCAATCGATGAATAATTGAATCACAATTGAAGAATAGAATAAATGAATTAATTTGCAGAAGTAATTCACACTTTAAAAAACTTTCTGTAGATCAAATAAATAGCGATGAACGCCCACACGAGGTTGTAATTTTTGACAAAGTTTATCAAAGGTTTATCAGAGTAAATATGCGAAGCAATCGATGAATAATTGAATCACAATTGAAGAATAGAACAAACGAATTAATTCGAAGAATAATTCACTTTTAAAAACGTTTCGTAGGTCCGATGAAAATGGATAAAAGGTTTAGACCGAAGGCGTAAATGCACCATCGACTAAGAACCATTGCAAAAGACAAGAAGACGCTACAATGCTCGATGAAAGAAGGAAGATGCCGGATGTGTTTGAAACGTAGGTAAAACGTTTGCAAACGTATGGTGAAAAAGGGGCAAATATCAAGAAAGTAAGATGCCTAAAGACAAAATAAATTTCAAAAAATCGAATAGTACAAATATTAAAATTGCAACGGCAAAATAACACGACTAAAAGTATAGAAAACCAACTTGATTAGAGCAGTGGCAAAGAACCGTGAGTGTGACGTCACTGGTCAGTGCAGACAGACAAAATGACGACATGATGTCTACGTAGTAGCGGAACGAGTAACAAGTGGAACCGTTCCAATAAATGCTTTGTCAGATTTTACATAAACTGGGCCCCTTGTGTCATACGGGGGTATGGCACAATAAGAAAAAATAAGAAATATGTAAAATCTGGCAAGGCAATTGGAAATTGAAAACTGGGCCCCATGTGAGAACCAGGGGAAAAAAACAATGAAACCTAAAAATACAACATGAACCATAAGAGCAAGGGGATTAACTAGAATCCTCATCAATGGGAAGAGGTGCTAAACTCGAAATAGCTCTCTTAAAAGTGCCAGAGGGAGTGAGAACAGTGACAACTCGAACCTTGTCGTCCTTACCGGGATGAACTTCAGTAATGCGTACAGCTACAAAAATATTAGAACGATCAGGAGGGGCTCTTAACCAGTCACAGACTGTTTTCGAGTCAGTCCACAAATACACATTAGAAAAAGTAAGATTTGAAGCCTTTAAAACCTTATTCACAAGACGTGAAAGTAGCAGAGCTGCCTGTAGTTCTAATCTGGGAACAGAGAGAACTGGGTTCAAAGAGGCAATGCGGGACTTGGAAGTGAGCAACCTAGTTTGACTGCTACCGAGAGAGGTGCTTCTGACGTAAATACAGGCGCCGTAAGCAGTGAGACTAGCATCGGCGAAGCCATGCAATTCAAGCGAGGCATCAGAGTCCTTTGATAACACACAACGTGGAAGTGATATGTTAACAATGTTCGGCAATTCATGCAGAATTTTCAACCAAGTTTCCAACAGATCTTGCGGAATTTTTTGATCCCAATCAATCTTTATAACCAGAGTTTTTGAAAAAGTGTTTTGGGTAAAATGACCACAGGAGAAATCAAACCTAATGGATCGAATATGCTTGAAATGCAAGAGAGAAGCTCTCTTTTAGTGAAAGATGTTTTATGTAATACATCAGCAACATTAGAGGAAATAGTCAAGACGTCTAGAGTGGAATTCCAAATGAGGCCTAGTGCCTTGACCACACTATCATTGAAATTAGACAACGGTTTGGAAGTGTTTGCTTCAAGCAGATCAGAAGGAATAGTAGCGAGAACTTCAGGCGAGTTAGACAACCATTTCCTAAGCTCGAAACCACCCTGAGCCAATGTGCTAATCAATTGTTGAACTAAATGTTTGGCTTCTGTAACCGAAGAAGAACCAGAAATAAGGTCATCAACGTAAAAGTGATTTTTAATGACATTAGCTACATCAGAGTTGGGTGCCGTATCAAGATCGGCCAAATGATGAAGCGTATGAGTAGCTAAGAAAGCTGCCGGCGAAGTGCCGTAACTTACAGTATTCAAGGTGAATTCTTGAATGGGTAGAGTAGCATCAGATCTCCAAAATATTCTCTGAAGGTTACGGTCAGAGGGATGGACTAAGATTTGACGGTACATTTTAGTAATGTCCGCAATGAAGGCTATTTGATATGCGAAAGCGCAGAACTATATCGAACAGTTCAGGCTGAACTGTATGACCAACATACAATACTTCATTAAGCGATGTTCCAGTGGTAGACTTAGCAGAAGCGTCAAATACTACACATAATTTTGTAGTGGTCGAATCAGGTTTAAAAACCGGTGATGAGGATGAAGTAGCATTTTTCATTATCCGGTGCTGGAGGCACTGGTGACATGTGATTCAACTGTTGATATTCTTCCATGAAAGCTGTGTATTGAGTTTTTAACTCAACATTTGATGATAACCGTTTTTCTAATGAATGAAATCGGTTCAATGCTTGAAATCGGGAATGACCCAATGAGTGGAAATTATCCTTTTTGGGAAGAGTGACCATAAACCGTCCGTCTTCAAGACGCGTGGTAGTGGTTGTGTAGTGCTTCTCAAGTTTCAAAACCTCAGGTGAGGGAGGAAGTAGAGGAGAGATTTCTTCCAGCTTCCAAATTTTCTCTAACTGATGAGAGACATCATTTGAAGTTAGAAAATTCGACATGACCTTACGGGGAGTGGCCACAGGCGAAGCAGGGAGGCACGAACGAGGTGCTGCAATAGGACGAATGGTTTTACAAGAACCAAATATGACCCAACCTAGACTGGTTTTCTGAAGGATGGGAGCGTTTTGAGCTAGATATAATTTACCAGGCTGAAGAACAGATGCAAATATGCCAGCACCAAGTAACAGATCTACAGGCTTAGGCTGATCAAACAATGGATCCGCTAATTTGAGTTCAACAGGAATTGAAATTTTAGAAAGATCAATGTTCACACTAGGAACATTAGATGATATGCTATCAACTACAATACATTTTCTTCAACCGACCACGAACGATCAGATGAAGACAAGCAAACTGAATGAGAAATAGATGATTTGGTCTTATTCTCACCTACACTATGAATCAAAGTGTCAGAATACAAGGTAACAAGTGACAATTTTTCAGCCAACCTAGTTGACATCAAATTACAATCAGAGCAAGAATCTAAAAGCGCGGTTGCTTTAATAAATTCCCCACTAGAAGATTGAACCAAAACTTCGGCAGTAGGTAACAAGGCGACAGTTGATTGCTGTTGCAAACACAGAGACGAAGTGGAGCTCATTGTGACATGAGAGTTCTTCTGAGGCTGTTCTGCATGAGAAACAGCTTGCTTAGTTGTTTCCGCATTCTGAACCATGACGGAATTCAAAACAACATTCTTACCCTTGGAGGGAGCAAAAGATTGAGAGTGAATAACATTTGAAGTTACCTTATCCTTAGAAGTAGGCTGAGTGTCTCGTGATTGAGGATATGACCTATGAAGAACAGTGTGGTGACTCTTGCCACAAAGTGTACACGATTTGTCCGAACAAACATGATTGGGTGCGAAAGGCTTGAGGCAATTATAACATAACCTTTTGTCACGGACAGCATTCCAACGATCAGTAACCTGCAACTTCAATAATTCATTACAACGATTTGGAAAATGACCAACAGAATTACAAAAACTACAAAATGACATAGAAGAGGTAGTAACCTGCATCCTAGCTTGAACATTCGATTGATTTTGATTGAACTTCGGCTTGCTATGAGCACCAACCGAGTTGGATGTACTTTGCTGTACATTTCCTTGATGATGGTTAGCTGAGCTTGAAGCAACAGCTTCCATGATTTTGCATTGTGATTCCAAAAAATTCCAAAATTTATCAATGGTGGGAATGTCGTGTATACCAACACTCTTTTCCCATTCTCGAACAGTAGCAGTATCCAACTGCAACAACATTTTGTGCATGTACAATAAGTCCTTGATTTGGACTCCAAGTTGAAGCGCTTCGAGCGCGGTAATGTGGGACTTGCAAAAGTCAATGAATGCCCGTAATGATTGCGGACAGTTACGCTTTATGGTAGGCGGAGATTCAATTGCTGTGACGTGCCTGGCAGCAATTAATCTCTTATTGTCATACCTCTCCCTTAAGAGGTTCCAAGCAAGCTGAAAACCATTTTCGTCAGCTTCAATGTGTTCCACTCTAGCAAGAGCTTCACCACTGAGTGATTGACGAAGATAGAAAAATTTCAATGAGTCATTAATATTATCTTGATTACCAATAATATTGGTAAAAGCACTTGAGAATGCTTGCCATTTTGAAAGCTCCCCATTGAAGCGTGGAAGCGGAATCTGAGGCAACTGAAAATTTGCCAAATGTGAGTTTTGAGATGGGAAGCACCAGCAGTGGCCTCATTGTTGCGTTGTCTGCTTTCAAAAGCAGTTAATGCAGCGTTTGCCTTAGAGGTAATGGAGATAAACTTAATAAGTATCTCAAAATGAGTTGAAATATCTTGTGTTTGCAACTCTGAATTCCATAACTGTTCATGGATTTTATCATACTTAATTCTAAGTGAACCTAGTTCGTTTTTGACAGTCAATAATTGATAATAAGTGGCTTCAGTGTCCACAACATAATCGTTATAGCTGGTTATGAACCAATCTATTTCCTGGTGTAAATTGTCTCTTGCATTGAAAAGAGCAGAAGGCTCAGGAAGTGAATCTTCCTCATGATCGGACATGCTTAAAAACTAACAGAAAAACCTGAGTGAACGAAACGATGCTGCACTGTAGCAATGCGATTGCTGCGCCAATAAGCAACTTTGGGCGCTGGTCCAGTACGCAGAGAGGCACGCCTGTGCGTTTGAGGCAAGTTGTATCAAGCTTGCTGTGCGGCGAGTGTAGTTTGCCGTGTGTTGTTTTCTCAATGTGCAATAGCCGTCTGTGACCAGTTCAGTGCGGTTCAGTCTCTCAGGGTACAAGATAGTTGATAGCTGGTGCATACACGTCGCAGCATGCTTTGAGTTGCAGCCAGTACTGAAAATTTGAAACAAGTGTGTGAATGCTTAATATTAAACAATATAAACATACAAAGGTACAATGGAATAAAATATACTCTAGAGTGGGACCTAATCATTGGCGTCAAGCTAGACTATTAGGCACACAGTCACTGAAACCCTAAGGTTCAATGGACCAAGAAATGGGTAATAAAAATTAACAATTATCCCAGGTAAACTGGGTCAAAGATGACGGGCAGGAGGACCAATTTTTATCCAATTGGTCCAACCAACAATTATCCCAGATAAACACTGGATCAAGAAATCTGGCCCGGATGAACCAATTTTTATGACAGAATCCAAGGTCAGGGCAGTGGACTGTGAATGATAGTTGGTATAAATACCTACAAATAAATCTTTGAATTCTGTGCATAAAAATACTGATAGCTTGAAGTGTGGTAAGTACGCCAATAAAAGACTAAATGAATCAACAAGATAAGATTTAATAACAATAAAATAATAATAGGCAGATGGCCACATACAAGAACAATTGTAAGTAGGTTGAGTCAAATATCTTGGGATAATTACAACATGATAAAACGTTAGAGAAATACAAAATTTAAATGAAATTAGGTCAATGACATTAATGACCATTGAAGCCTGACAATAATCGAAAAGGTAATATTAATGATACCTGAAATGAATATAAATTGAGTGCTATAATGAAAGTTATTGCTGTAAGGTTCAATATTAATGATTAAAAAATTACAATAAGCTGTAAATAATGCTCAACAAGTAAAATACATAAAAATATATGCGGCATAGGCCTTCAGTGATTTGAATGTCAAGATAGACATCAATCGAACGATAATTAGGCATCAGTGGCCTTAGAAAATCACTTGTAAAGCCAAGGGTAGCTGTCAAATCCAATGAAGTAGTTGCTACTATTGAATACAATTATATAGGCGTCAGTGGCCTCAGAAAATCACTTGTAAAGCCAAGGGTAGCTGTTAAATACAATGAATTAATAGGCGTCGGTGGCCTTAGTGAATTGAATGCCAAGATAGACATCAATAGAACGATAAATAGGCGTCAGTGGCCTTAGTGAATTGAATGTCAAGATAGACATTAATAGATCAATTAATAGGCGTCAGTGGCCTCAGTGAATTGAATGTCAAGATAGACATTAATAAATCAATTATGATACATATGTAAATGAAAATTGAATAGAACGATTTACATAACCTGAATAAAATTTTGAAGAGGAGATGCAGCCAGGCAGACAGGCAATGACTCCGCAATACCCACAGGAACAGGGCATCAGCAAGCGATGACGTGATCTGGCCATGCGATGACAAGCATGGAAGTGTCCATCACAGCAGGCAAATCCCCCAGTGGAAATGAGAACAGGAGCAAGTAGAATTCCAAATGAAAAATCCGACCTTCAAGCTGTGGAATTTTTAGATTGATTTCCAAACGGTAGAGATGATGAACTTGAAAGTTTGAGTTTCACGAGGTGAAGCCAATTGTAGAAGAATGGCAATTGAAGCCCACACGAGGTTGTAATTTTTGACAAAGTTTATCAGAGTAATATGCGAAGCAATCGATGAATAATTGAATCACAATTGAAGAATAGAATAAATGAATTAATTTGAAAGAATAATTCACTTTTAAAAACGTTCCGTAGATCCAATGAATAGCGAAAAAACGCCCACACGAGGTTGCAATTTTGATAAAGTTTATCAGAGTAAATGAGTGAAGAAATCGATGAATAATTGAATCACAATTGAAGAATAGAATAAATGAATTAATTTGCAGAAGTAATTCACACTTTAAAAAACGTTCTGTAGATCAAATAAATAGCGATGAACGCCCACACGAGGTTGTAATTTTTGACAAAGTTTATCAAAGGTTTATCAGAGTAAATATGCGAAGCAATCGATGAATAATTGAATCACAATTGAAGAATAGAACAAATGAATTAATTCGAAGAATAATTCACTTTTAAAAACGTTTCGTAGGTCCGATGAAAATGGATAAAAGGTTTAGACCGAAGGCGTAAATGCACCATCGACTAAGAACCATTGCAAAAGACAAGAAGACGCTACAATGCTCGATGAAAGAAGGAAGATGCCGGATGTGTTTGAAACGTAGGTAAAACGTTTGCAAACGTATGGTGAAAAAGTGGCAAATATCAAGAAAGTAAGATGCCTAAAGACAAAATAAATTCCAAAAAATCGAATAGTACAAATATTAAAATTGCAACGGCAAAATAACACAACTAAAAGTATAGAAAACCAACTTGATTAGAGCAGTGGCAAAGAACCGTGAGTGTGACGTCACTGGTCAGCGCAGACAGACAAAATGATGTCTACGTAGTAGCGGAACGAGTAACAAGTGGAACCGTTCCAATAAATGCTTTGTCAGATTTTACAATGATATTATACATTTTAGATAGCTAGGCTATAGAGAGATTTATTCAAACTTTGAACTAGTATTCCATTAAAGGTAAATCTTGAAGCTAATCTTTTGGAGAATCTTATTTTGTCATGTGTATGAGCAGAGTTAGTTTAAAATGGGCAGCAATTTAGTATTTGATTCAATTTATGGCTAATTCCCTTAAAGAAGAGTGTCAATTTTGTGAGACAGTGTTGAGTGCTTTGATTAGGTCATCAAAACTTCTGGAATTATTGTGGAAATTTTCTTTTTTTGAGATTCAGAATAGATATTGGAAACCAACAAATGAATCGCCTAATGTCAAGAATCTCAAAGTTAGAGCCAATCGTTCTTGTGAAGTTATTGACTCCCTCATGATGATATCATTATTGTTTAGATTACAAGTTGAATTAGATTCAGTATATTAACAAGATAATGTTTTGACAACCTAATAAAGTTTGAACTGTCAATCTTATGTCATGTAGCAATTTATTTCCTTACTTCAACCTACAATCATTCAACCCACCAACATTGTTTGTCAAGTTTTATTTTTGATTTTATTATATAAGTCATTGAAATAAAATGATACTGCTGCAATTTGTGATAACTATCTTCAATGATGGAATGACGCCATTGTTGTCATGTGGAAAATCTACATCTACCATGTCTTTGTGTTGTCTGCAAATCAGATAACTTTTTGAATGCCGAGGCATATGTGGATCGCGTCCACAAGGACATACAGTGAATATTGAGGCATATGTACATACGATTGTTCGCGCGAATCTGTACGGACGTGTGTACAAGACTTTAGGGTTCACTGACAATAATGATTTAAAGCCTTGTACACACGTCCGTACAGATTCGCGCGAACAATCATATGTACATATGCCTCAACATTCACTGTACGTCCTTGTGGACGCAATCCATGTATGCCTCACATTCAAAAAGCTATCTGATTTGCAGATGACACGAAGACATGGTAGATGTAGATTTTCCACATGACAACAATGGCGTCATTCCATCATTGAAGATAGTTATCACAAATTGCAGCCGTATCATTTTATTTCAATGACTTGTATAATAAAATCGAAAATAAAACTCAACAAACAATGTTGATGGGTTGAACGATTATAGGTTTAAGTAAGGAAATAAATTGCTACATGACATAAGATTGACAGTTCAAACTTTATTAGGTTGTCAAAACATTATCTTGCTAATATACTGAATCTAATTCAACTAGTTATCTAAACAAGAATGATATCATCATGAGGGAATCAATAACTCCACAAGAACGATTGGCTCTAACTTTGAGATTCTTGACATTAGGCGATTCATTTGTTGGTTTGCAATATCTATTCTGAATCTCAAAAAAAGAAAATTTCTACAATAATTCCAGAAGTTTTGATGACCTAATCAAAGCACTTAACACTGTCTCACAAAATTGACAGTCTTCTTTAAGGGGATTATCCATAAATTGAATCAAATACTAAATTGCTGCCCATTTTAAACTAACTCTGCTCATACACATGACAAAACAAGATTCTCCAAAAGATTAGCTTCAAGATTTACCTTTAAGGGAATACTAGTTCAAAGTTTGAATAGATCTCTCTATAGATAGCCTAGCTATCTAAAACGTATAATATCATATTGAAGATTACAATTTTAATTAACAACTCTGATTGATAATATGAAACAAACACAAGATGATTTGATAGCTACAGTAAAATAATATTTGAGCTATACTTTCTTGTAGGAACCCTTTGGAGAAGCTTTTTTCACTTAAATTATGCAGTTCTAAATTTGTTAATCATGATACAAATTATATTATCCATGCATGTTTCTATTTAAATATTTGACAATCCACATATCCTACAAAATTACAAAAATCCTACAATTTACAATTAGTTATTGGATCACAATTTGATTTGTCATTCATTAACCAAATTCATTGAAATTAGGTTATGACGCCTTCAATGTTTACGTTTTGCCTCACTCCTATGGCAAAATCGCGTCCACACGTACATTCAATGCTCGCCCGAGGCGCCTTTGAGCACGCCAAAATACCGACAGGGTTCCGGTTCGCCCACATGCCTCAGCGAACAGTGTCCACACGTTTGCCCCGGGTGAGCATGCGTGTATGGATTTGCATTCGCACGTGTCGACGCTGTTCGCTGAGGCATGGGGGCGAACCGGAACCCTGTCGGTATTTTGGCATGCTCAAAGGCGCCTCGGGCGAGAATTGAATGTACGTGTGGACGCGATTTTGCCATACGAGTGAGGCAAAACGTAAACATTGAAGGCGTCATAACCTAATTCCAATGAATTAGGTTAATGAATGACAAATCAAATTGTGATCCAATAACTAATTGTAAATTGTAGATTTTTGTGATTTTGTAGGATATGTGGATTATCAAATATTAAAATAGAAACATGCATGGAGTATATAATTTTTATCATGATTAACAAATTTAGAACTGCATAATTTAAGTGAAAATAGCTTCTCTAAAGGGTTCCTACAAGAAAGTATAGCTCAAATATTATTTTACTGTGGCTATCAAATCATCTTGTGTTCGTTTCATATTATCAATCAGAGTTGTTAATTAAAATTGTAATCTTCAATATGATATTATACATTTTAGATAGCTAGGCTATCCATAGAGAGATTTATTCAAACTTTGAACTAGTATTCCTTAAAGGTAAATCTTGAAGCTCATTTCTTGGAGAATCTTGTTTTGTCTTGTGTATGAACAGAGTTAGTTTAAAATGGGCAGCAATTCAGTATTTGATTCAATTTGTGGCTAATTTCGTTAAAGGAGACTGTCAATTTTGTAGGACAGTGTTAAGTACTTTGATTAGGTCATCAAAACTTCTGGAATTATTGTAGAAATTCACTTTTTTGAGATTCAGAATAGACATTGGAAACCAACAAATGAATCACCTAATGCCAAGAATATCAAAGTTAGGGCCAATCGTTCTTGTGAAGTTATTGCTTCCCTCATGACAGTATCATTTGTTTGGATAACAAGTTGAATTAGTTTCAGTATATAAACAAAATAATGTTTTGACATCCTAATAAAGTTTGAATTGACAATCTTATATCTTATGTTATGTGGCAATTTATTTCCTTACTTAAACCTATAATCGTTCAACCCATCAACATTGTTTGTTGAGTTTTATTTTCGATTTTATTATACAAGTCATTGAAATAAATGATACATCTGCATTTTGTAATAATTATCTTCAATCATGGAATGACGCCATTGTTGTCGTGATGTGGAAAATTTATATCTATCATGCCTTCGTGTCGTCTGCAAATCAGATAGCTTTTTGAATGCCGAGGCATACGTGGAATGCATCCACATGGACGTACAGTGAATGCCGAGGCATTTGTGCATATGGTTGTTCGCGCGAATCTGTATGGACATGTGTACAAGGCTTTATTATAATATTGTACAAAAGAATTTGTCTGTAGATTTGCTTCCACCTCCAGTTCATTGAGGCTGTTGTTGTTGAACATTATTGTTGTATCATCAGCGTATAATGTGATACCCACCTCTACTGGGACTGACGATTGCAAATCATTTGTATAATGAATAAAAAGCAATGGACCCAGAATGGATCCTTGTGGCACAACTCTTGTAACACTCAGTCACATTGATTCAGCTACCTGAGATTGAGAGTCGATAGCAACAAATTGAAATTGATTTGTCAAATATGACTTGATTAAACTACAACCAATTCCTCTAATTCCGACTTCTGAGATCCTACTGATAAGTATATCAACATCAACACTGTCAAACGCTTTGGACAAATCCAAAAGTGTACCAACCGATACAACCAATAATACAACCGATAGTGTAAAAATGTAATACAACCGATTCCTCTAATTCCTACCTCTGAGATCCTACTGATAAGTATATCAACATCAACACTGTCAAACGCTTTGGACAAATCCAAAAGTGTACCAATAAAGCCTTGTACACACGTCCATACAGATTCGCACGAACAATTGTATGTACATATGCCTCAACATTCACTGTACGTCCTTGTGGACACGATCTACGTATGCCTCGGCATTCAAAAAGCTATCTGATTTGCAGATGACACGAAGACATGGTAGATGTAGATTTTCCACAACATGACAACAATGGTGTCATTCCATCATTGAAGATAGTTATCACAAATTGCAGCAGTATCATTTTATTTCAATGACTTATATAATAAAATAAAAAATAAAACTTGACAAACGATGTTGGTAGGTTGAGGTAAGGAAATAAATTGCTACATGACATAAGATTGACAAATTCAAACTTTATTAGGTTGTCAAAACATTATCTTGTTAATATACTGAATCTAATTCAACTAGTTATCTAAACAAAAAATGATATCATCATGAGGGAAGCAATAACTCCACAAGAACGATTGGCTCTAACTTTGAGATTCTTGGCATTAGGCGATTCATTTGTTGGTTTCCGATATCTATTCTGAATCTCAAAAAAAGAAAATTTCTACAATAATTCCATAAGTTTTGATGACCTAATCAAAGCACTTAACACTGTCTCACAAAATTGACAGTCTTCTTCAAGGAAATTAGCCATAAATTGAATCAAATACTAATTGCTGCCCATTTTAAACTAACTCTGCTCATACACATGACAAAACAAGATTCTCCAAAAGATTAGCTTCAAGATTTACCTTTAAGGAAATACTGGTTCAAAGTTTGAATAAATCTCTCTATAGATAGCCTAGCTATCTAAAATGTATAATATCATATTGAAGGTTACAATTTTAATTAACAACTCTGATTGATAACATGAAACAAACACAAGATGATTTGATAGCCACAGTAAAATAATATTTGAGCTATACTTTCTTGTAGGAACCCTGTAGAGAAGCTTTTCTCACTTTAATTATGAAGTTCTAAATTTGTTAATCATGATACAAATTATATACTCCATGCATGTTTCTATTTAAATATTTGACAATCCACATATCCTACAAAATTACAAAAATCCTACAATTTACAATTAGTTATTGAATCACAATTTGATTTGTCATTCATTAACCTAATTCATTGGAATTAGGTTATGACGCCTTCAATGTTTACATTTTGCCTCACCCGTATGGCAAAATCGCGTCCACACGTACATTCAATGCTCGCCCGAGGCGCCTTTGAGCACGCCAAAATACCGACAGGGTTCCGGTTCGCCCACATGCCTCAGTGAACAGTGTTCAGACGTGCGAATGCAAGCCCATACACGTATGCTCACCCGAGGCAAACGTACATGTGTACACTGTTTAAAACTCAACAATTCCCATAAAATTAGGTTATTGTTGATAATAGCCTGTTACCTTGAAACCACATTATTAACACTGAGTCTCAAGTTCATTTTGTTGATTCTTGTAATTCAAATCAAATTGTAAAATAGAATTCAACATCATGAACACAAATTAAAGATTCAAATTCAAATTACGAGGCACAAGTCAGTTAATCAGTTTATACAACCAATTTTCTTCATTATCAAAGGCTATACGATATCGATAAAGTACAATGTATCGATAACAGAATCTCGATATATATATTGTCACATTCTGAGGTGACCGCATTTGTCATGTCATGAGGTGACAAATGCGGTCAATTTTCATTTTTGCACCTCCCGACAAATGCGGTCAGTGACAGAGTGGGTCACATTCCTGAGGTGACCGCATCTGTTTTGTCAAGAGGCGACAAATGCGGTCGATTTTCATTTTTGCACCCCCCCCCCCCCCGACAAATGCGGTCAGCGACGACAAAGTGGGTCATTTTTTCAACCGCATTTGTCGCCTCATGAAACGACAAATGCGGTCACCTCAGGAATGTGACCACTCTGTCGCTGACCGCATTTGTCGGGAGGTGCAGAAATGAAAATCGACCGCATTTGTCGCCTCTTGACACGACAAATGCGGTCACCTCAGGAATGTGACCACTCTGTCGCTGACCGCATTTGTCGGGAGGTGCAGAAATGAAAATCGACCGCATTTGTCGCCTCTTGACACGACAAATGCGGTCACCTCAGGAATGTGACCACTCTGTCGCTGACCGCATTTGTCGGGAGTTGCAAAAATGAAAATCGACCGCATTTGTCGCCTCTTGACAAGACAGATGCGGTCACCTCAGGAATGTGACCCGCTCTGTCGCTGACCGCATTTGTCGGGAGGTGCAAAAATGAAAATGGACCGCATTTGTCGCCTCATGACACGACAAATGCGGTCACCTCAGAATGTGACAATATATATCGAGATTCTGTTATCGATATATTGTACTTTATCGATATCGTATAGCCTTTGATAATGCAGAAAATTGGTTGTATAAACTGATTAACTGACTTGTGCCTCGTAATTTGAATTTGAATCTTTAATTTGTGTTCATGATGTTGAATTCTATTTTACAATTTGATTTGAATTACAAGAATCAACAAAATGAACTTGAGACTCAGTGTTAATAATATGGTTTAAGGTAACAGGCTATTATCAACAATAACCCAATTTTATGGAAATTGTTGAGTTTTAGAGTTCTAGTAGCCTATTGATGTCTAAGTTCTACTCATTAGGGTATATTCAGTAGGGTATCAGTTTCAGTAGGGTATATTAATTTAAAATGCCGTTTACATAGATGGCCTAGATAGGCTAGCTAAACTAAGATTGATTGAGTTGATCGAGTTTGAGTGAACAGAATTAAAACTTGAATCGGTTCCTAATGTAATTCTTCAGGGAATTAGTTATTTTTTGTTTACAATAAACCAGCAGTTCATTGGTTATTTTAATAACTCATTCGTCGTTTGTGTGTTTAGAGCTGTAGCCTACTCTGATAGGTACAGTAGCCTACTGTAATAGGAGAGGTAAAGCGATTGAGAAATTTCTCAAAAAATGATAAGATTTAATTACTTTTACATTTAGTTGCACTGTGCAATAGTAAAAGAGTATAAATGAAAAATAGTACTTAGTTTAAACAAAAAACCAAATTTGATTCCAGCTTTAGATTTACTAATATTAAGCTGCTGGGTGGTTCACACCAAAGTTAAATATTGTACGAAGTTTTAAAAATTTAATCCTTATTTTATTAGATTGAATGGAACTTGACAAACACATATGTTCATCATGTGTATGATAAAGTTATGTTCAATCTATGAGGATTTAAGTTATTAACATTTTGTTGATAACTTTGGTGTAAACGCAGCTTTTTAATGTAGGATACTATGCAAACGGCCCTAAAAAACGCTCACCTACCAACCTACCTTCAATCTTTAATGCACTGCCAAGGTTACTAAACAATTGCGCGCACAACTGTAGTTAACAGTCACATCATATTATGTGCGCTGGATTAATATAAAAGTAAAAGCACTCATTCTCGATCAAACAAGTCTGTGCAATTTAGTAGATACTCATAACAGCAAGTCCACAACTAAAATAAACATAAAAATATGGTAATATATCTACCCTACATACTATTAAACGAGCAACTTCTGTTAATATGTTTAGATGCTCATATGTTTGTATTTCACCGGATCTCGAAAACGGCTTTAACAATTCTCACGAAATTCAGAACATAGTAAGGTTTATAATATAAAGATTCGATTGCACTAGGTGTCATCCCTGGGAAAACTCGCTGGAGGAAATAAAAAGGATAATAATTATTATTATTCATCCTTAGAAAAACTGCTGATAATAATTATTTCGTCGTCTGTTGGTGATGGAAGTGAGTGAGTGGGACTGTGTCAAAATTATGACTCAGCTGTTGAACTTTTGTAATCATTCAATCAGGTACTTAGTGCTAGCGGTTGCAAAAAAGCCGGGTTATTTTCAATCCTGATTAATTCCAGTGGATCCATCTTTTTTAAATGGTTTTCTCTGATTTGGTTCACGTGAAGTTAATCAGGATTAAAATTTAACCCGCTTTTGTGCAACTGGGCCTTTGTGAGGGAAATTTTTGCATTCCTCTGGGAATAATCTCAATTTACTGTGATTAGATAAAACATTTCTGTATAAATGTTATTATAATTTCTTCTTTCGTAATTTTTTTATGCTTTTGTACTCCAGAACGAAGCTTGTTCCCCGATATTATATATAAAAACGAAATGGCACTCACTGACTGGCTGACTGACTCACGCACTTGCAGAACTAAAAATCTACCTTTAATCTAATCTAATCTAGCTTTATCGAGAACAAATGAACAGAAAATGTTCAAATTTAGTACAGAAGCTAAGCTAGGGTGTAATAATGTTGTGTTAGAAGGAATTTAAAATAACGCCAAAGATACGCCCAAAATCTGCGTTTTTCCAGCGGTTTTTTGCGCTTTCTCAGCTTTATCGAGAACTAATGCACAGAAAATATTCAAATTTACTACAGAAGCTCAGCTGGGGGGAATAATGTTAAGCTCAACTGGGGGGAATAATGTTGTGTTAGAAGGAATTTGAAATAACGCCAAAGATATGCCCAAAATTTCTCTGTTCTTTCATCAAGTAATAGACAGAAAATGTTCAAATTTGATACAGAGGTTTAGGTAGGGTCTAAAAATTTTGTGATAAGGTGACTTTATTATTTCATCAAAGATACGCCCGAAATCAACGTTTTTCTCAGCTTTTCTGCGTTTTCTCAGTACTTTGACTTTCTGATGGAATGAAGCATGCTCAAATAAAAAATGCAGGCGAGCGAATCTCATTTTCGGACGATCCAGTCGGGGGTCCAGGGGGCGGAGCCCCCTTGCTAGACAGATATGTCGAGCGAAGCGAGCCCGACGGCTAGTCATTATATTATGATGTAAATTACGGTACTAGTGAGTTTATTCTATTTGCGGGACCTGATGTTATAACTAGGTATAGCCTACTATATTTATTTGCACAGCCACAAACTTCTTTGAATTAACGCAGTTAGCACCTATTATTGTAGTCCTGCCACTAAATGTATTATTTTTATTCTGGTAACCTTTGTTATCATCAAAGTAAGGGTGGTATAGGAAGAGGAATAAAACAAGGAAAATCGTTACTCAAAAAATTACCAAAAATCTATGATTAAATCATAATTTAATAACAGCATCATTTAATAATTTCATAAATCTAGATTAATATTTACAAATATTAAACATTAATATATAAGTTAGCAATTACCGTGGGTACCTAGTAAAGTGAAAATACATCTTTTGGAAATGGTTTGTGAAGCTAATGCAATTGAACTTCCAAATTAAAAAAATAATTGTTTTGTCATTGTACAGACCTTATACATATAATAATAATGTTAGCTATTTTAACAAACTTTAATCATATTTTAATTATATATTGTGAGGAATAGATCCGCATCTAGAAAATAATTGATATCAATAATAAATTAAAGTAGGTAATATTTTCCTTCAACATTGTTCTTGACTTTGGAAATGATGAATAAGAAGTACACTTTAGGACTTTGATGATCATGATATATTTTCAAGAACAACAACACTACTCCTAATTTGGCTGTTGTAATCAATACATGTTTTAAACATTTTTTATTATGTTGATGCTCTTCTTGGTTCCTAATGTATTATGGTAAACAATTTTATACAAACAATAATCTGATTTGCCTTGAGGTATTCAAAATTGCTCTCTGGTTGGAACATAGTAAGGTTTGAAAAAAAAATTGAAACAGAGTGGTTCTTTTGATACAGAGTGTGAATTTTTTGAGAGTTTGATCTTTACTGGAAGTTTTCGCCAACACAAACCAACGCAGTTCGGTTGAATTGAAATAAATTGCTATTAAAAAGAACAACTAGCATGCATAAATTTTTACAATAAATGAATTAATCACTCACTGTGACAAGGAGATCTTTCGGCAGGTCAGCCATCTCAAGCCAAAAGAATTCGTTGTCACAATAAGTGATTAATTAATTTATTGTAAAACATTCTGACTGCTAGTCGTTCTTTTTAATAGCAAAAAGTGATTTAATTTTAAGCAGTTCGTGATGGAAAATAACATTGAAGAAATAAATTGTGTTGACGGTAATTTTGTTCTTTACAAAGAAAAAGGTCTTGCTCTCAAAAAGGTCCTAGTAATGGGGTGCAACCTAGCATGCAAAACCTCAAAGGACACGTCAGAATGAGTAAAACACCATAGTTATTTGTTATGCTTTAAGCGAATAGCTCAAATTTTTATTTCAATTATCTTTAAAAGTATTTAATAGTACCTAGATTTATAAAATTATATTATAAGAGTTATCCAATTTTGTAATAATTAGGCTATTGAATCTGATTTTTTTAAATATTTCTAACCATTAAAATCAATTCTGGTAAAGCATCTGAGTTTTATTTGTTAATTATCAGATATTTATATTAGTTTTAGAAATATTAGCTTATTTTTCAAGGACCCTTTACATAATTTGGTGAAGGCTATTAAAAACTTATCACCTACCGTACATAATTTATTGGTTGAGGCGCTTTAGCTATTCCATTTTTATATTACAATATGATGTGCTATATAAAAATGTAATTATAATTTAATATGCACTAATTTCAATGTTATGTTAATGATATATTCAAAATAGATCTTTGCAATTCAAAGGTTTTGGTATCCATATCTCTACAAATGAAATCACTAAACCAGTTACATCGATAATGATAATGCAGTGATAATATTGTAACTGATATTCATAAGAGCAGATGTGTGACCCAAGTTATCGATACACATAATGTCAAATCATCATTAGCATAGATAAGCAATAGCGTAAGTAGATATCCCATGGTATAGGGCATTCATGTCGCAACTTTTACTGTTATATCGAACTGATTATTATCAATTACTGTTGGTTTTTACTGTCTTGTTGGGGTGAGAGTGTATAAACGGCACAGTATGAGAGACTACCATTGTCACACAGGTTCACGGGAAAGAACTATGTGGACTATCGGCTTGAGATAACAGTAAAAGTTGCGACATAAACGACCTATACCATGGGATATCCACTCATGCTATTGTTTCTCTAAGTCATTAGCAAAATCTTTAATAGCCTACATGTGAGAAAGGACTCTCGAAGTGTTTCTCTATTGTAAACAAAAAGCTATATAGTTATGTTAGTTAATGAACAGAACACTTATTTGTTTGTTCGCTTATTTGTAACATAAATTCGAGTGAGTGTATTTGCTTGATGATGGTAATGATAAGTTTAAGAAGTTATTGGATTGGTATATGTTGGCTGTTGATGCTGCATATCCTCTTAAACGTATTGCCGTGCTACCAATTTTTCCTTAATCGGTTGGAATAGCATTCCACCTATTAACCTAAGGATAGTTGTCGGCTCCAATGAAATAGATTCTTGATAAATTTTGAATGGATCTATCACCTATGAATGAGAAATCCAGTTTTCAGAGCAAATTAACTTATAATCTTCAGATGAATTTATACAAATACACAAAGAACTATATCTTAAGCCTAATTAATTAGAGTAACTACGAACTAAAATACTTATCTAGTTTACAGTTGAAAAACAGTGGCTATCGGCTTGAAAACACTAATAGCTATATCTTAACAAAATAGAACACAAAAATTTGTATGAAACTCAATTTAAAACATTAATAAACGAAAATGATTCAGAGCAAAATTTTACAACAACACTCGTAGCCAGCCATTTTTCTAGAGAGGGCCTAACAGGAAAAAACCTAAGTTACAAGTCAGAGAGCCAACGCCTCCAACATTACAGACACGTCACCAAAATATTATAACTTACAAGTTTAGAATTCACATTCTACATCTGTTCTCAATAAAACTTTATTTTGAAACTATTATTTTAAATTTTTATATATATCTCGATTTAAATAAACTATTTATCTAGTAATTTTGTTAACCCTGCCTCGGTGACACCATGGAACAATGCAACAAACATTTACGATAATAAATTCTCCGTCGAAAAGTTTGTCCGTCTATTGATGATTCTGATATTTACTATAAAGTTCCATAGATCTCGAATTGAAGATTCGATTCCAATGTGAGAAAAAAATGTAATATTACAGTATCAAAGTTAGTAGCTTAATCCAAAGCTAGATGATGGATGGTATACTGCTGATTTAATAAAACTCGAAAATAGTTTTAATAGCTATTATGGCTTACTAAAAAAATTCAGTAAGACTAACCAATTTATGGCTTACTAAAAATTTTAGTAAGACTAGGTATCCAATTTAATGATAAATATATAATAAACTGTGAGGAAGAGTATAGAATTGCTATTAATGAAGCAAATATAATTATTTTAACAACAAATATAAATTATTTCAACAACAAAATAGAACATTTATAAAATAAAAATTGAGCTGCATGGAACATCGTTAAATTTTTACTAATGTTAACAATAGAGGTGTTGATTCACATGATGTGGACAATGCTAATTCATTTAATAACTTCTTTAAGGAAACATCGAGGAAATTGATGAAATGTGAAGACCAGTGATTACCTCAGCTCTTACTACATCAATAAGTTCACTAGACCTCATGTAAAATTTTTTTTGTTAGTGCAGATCTGTAAGTTACCAGAAAATACTTTTTGTGTAGTTGAGAGGTTGATATTGTGGTAATTATTCATATTGAATGAAAAAGACTAAGAAATTGTCAAAAACCACAGATTTATTGATACTTAGAAAGACCGGATTAAAAGATTCCTTTTAATCCTTCAACCCTAAAACTTTTTTTAGCAGATGCATTCAACTGCTGGGGAACTCTTAGCCTTTGTATGTTTAGTATTTTGTTAATGAATTGATGAGACATAGTATCAGCAATGACCATTTTCAGTGTTCATAGTGTATGAATAACAGTCCTTTTTTGCTTAGTAGAATTGGAAGTAATTCTCAAGTGAAAACTTCATATACAGTTGTGTATGTTGGGCTGCATGTTTACTCTAAAAACTCCAAAATAGTAACTTGCTGCTATTAGTGTAGAATGGTACATAGTATATTAAAAAATATTGTAGCAATCGTAGTATATCATTTTAGATATATTATAATTTCCTCTTTTGATATAATTTTGTATGCTATTGTACTTCAGAGTGAAGCTCGATACCCCGAAATTGTTTATGGTGCTCAATAATATTAAGATATGATTATCGACTTATTTCAACATGTTATATTCTTCACTCTTCAAAACATTCGTCTTATTTGTTAACTATCAGCTGTTATTGTAGCTCCCATCAGCTCCCCAAGACACCTCATTGACAGGTTCAAAACAAGCAACCCTAACACTTTCACTGACTCCTATTCTATCGCACACTACAGACTCAATGACTCTGGAATGTTGTCTTGCTATCTCACATGAATGGTAGGCTATGGATTGTAGGCACCTATTGAGAATACCCATAATGGCCGGGACATTCATATCCGCACCGAGCCCGCGCCGCGATACGGCAGAGTGTCGGATGTACTACAGAAAGTGAGAAAACAAATGCTTTCAAACGTGTAGGAACACATACTACTGCACCACGTCAGCACCGTCACCGTGTTTGAGCCGTGCCCGCGCCGTCACCAACTAGTTCAGTTTACTTTTTGACTGTGACGGTGCGGGCTCGTTTAACATAGAGTGAAAAACTATTTGAGAGATTTTTCTCTATTGGAATTTTCCAGTTTTGTACGATTAAAGAGATGATAAATATGATTGAAAAATAAGTTAAACCAAAATTAAAAGTATAACCAAATAATAAGTTAAGCCAAATGTATAATAAACATAATATAGTAAATAATAAAATGGACAACAAAAAGTATAAAAGAAGGAACACGTGACTGTGTCTTAAATTTCAAATTTAAAACTAATAACGTTAAGATAAGGCAGAAGATAACAATTTTATTGCTGATATATATTTATGATACATTACTGATTGTGGTATTCTTATGCACCGAAATATACCAGCACTATATGATTCTCATCTTCTGTGTCTACAGGTAATTAGTTTAAAATTGAAAATCTAATCTATTGTATCATTGTGATGGTGAATTAAGATAAGAGTTCAATGAATATAATCTGGAGCTAGAGATTTTCAAAAGTTTTTTTTTCAAGATGAAAAAATATCCAAATATCTAACTTACACTTGTATATAATTCTACCCTCATTATACAGCTTGGAGTATTATAAAGTAATGATGAGAACTAACTTATTCACAATAATTAATTCTGAACATGATTTCTCAGTAATTGTTAAATTTATGAAAGGGAGGAGGGGAGGAATACTAGCAAAAATAGAAAACCATGTCCTTCAGCCAAAATACATATTTGTCATAGTAAAAGTTTACAGTAATTCTTTAGCGACGACTCGAGCCGCCGTGTCTAGATCACATAAATTTTCAATATAGGAGGTTCTTAATATAAAAATCTATTGCACAGGGTCTCATTCCTGGGAAAACTAGCTGAAGGACATGAAAAAGAGAAATCTATGCTTCTAGGAACAGCAGATATGAGACTGCAATTTTCATAATCAGTTGTACCACTATAAAAGTGAGATGTTATTATTCCAGCTGTATGACCCAGTAAATACAATCTATTTCAATCTGCTGATTGCGTGTAAGGCCAGTTACAGAGCTTGACCGACCGTCAGTGCGTATGTACCATCCTGACCGTATGCATCGATGAATCAGTTTTACACATTCAGAGCTTGACCGACCATCAGTGCGTATGCACCATCCTAACCATACGCATCCATACATCAGTTTTTCTGACTCACAAAATGGACGCCTTTACAGATTGTTTAATTGCAGCTTATTATCTTCGTAATCGAAATATTAAAAGACATAGATATCAAGTTCACCCGATGGTTGCCCAAAGAGCATTTCAAAGGGAACTTAGTACCATTATTTACATTATTGCTTGGGGTGAAGATACATTTTTCAACTACCTCAGAATGTCCATCAAAAATTTTTATGAGTTATTTCGAGCTTGTATCACCATTGGAATACTTGCAGTCACTTTAAGCTAGGGATCAAATAAATATAGATAATATTAATAATATATGATTTTTTCAATAAAAAATTTAGAAATGATTGAAGAAATGTATAGAAAAACTCTGAATTCAAATAATGACACTATTAATTGAATTCAGTCATTATGCTATTCGATTCAATATAAGCTGATTGTCGGGCAGAGGTGTCAGCACATTGGTTATGTTGCGATCGGGCTACTGATCAGTACAGCTCTGAAAGCTTCTATTCGTTTCAATAGCGCGTCAGTCGACCGATGGAACGGATGCGCACGAGCTCTACCGATGGTTTTTGTACGCATTATAAAATGCACGGTCCTGACCGTGCGCATGCGTGCCGTCAGTACTGCTCTGTATGGATACATTGAATATCTATGGAAAAGACAAGCGCGACTGACTTACGCACTGACGGTCGGTCGAGCTCTGTAACCGGCCTAAGGCCACACGAGCGCACATAGTACGTCCGTTGCAACTCACTTTTTGCGGCCGTCGCCAGTGACCCACATGAGCGTTGAGTGTGGTGCGTCAACGTCAGTTGGCTTCACGCAATTGAACCAGACTAAGCAATAACTTTTGCATGTCTCGACATGCGTTGTAGCATTTCTGCGCAGTTCAAAAATCACCGTCTGTTACGACTGACTTCTGTTAGTTAGTATGCACGTACCTCGTGTGTTGTCACCAATTCACTTCTATTTATTTCTACAATGGACGTAAAACAGTAAAGCCTTGTACACATGTCCATACAGATTCGCGCAAACAATCGTATGTACATATGCCTCAACATTCACTGTACGTCCTTGTGGACGCGATCCACATATGCCTCAGCATTCAAAAAGCTATCTGATTTGCAGATGACACGAAGACATGGTAGATGTAGATTTTCCACATGACAACAATGGCGTCATTCCATCATTGAAGATAGTTATCACGAATTGCAGCAGTATCATTTTATTTCAATGACTTATATAATAAAATCAAAAATAAAACTTGACAAATGATGTTGGTGGGTTGAACGATTTTAGGTTGAAGTAAGGAAATAAATTGCTACATGACATAAGATTGACAGTTCAAACTTTATTAGGTTGTCAAAACATTATCTTTTAATATACTGAATCTAATTCAACTAGTTATCTAAACAATAATGATATCATCATGAGGGAATCAATAACTCCACAAGACGATTGGCTCTAACTTTGAGATTTTTGACATTAGGTGATTCATTTGTTGGGTTCCGGTATCTATTCTGAATCTCAAAAAAAGAAATTTCTACAATAATTCCATAAGTTTTGATGACCTAATCAAAGCACTTAACACTGTCTCACAAAATTGACAGTCTTCTTTAGGGAAATTAGCCATAATTGAATCAAATACTAAATTGCTGCCCATTTTAAACTAACTCTGCTTATACACATGACAAAACAAGATTCTCCAAAAGATTAGCTTCAAGATTTACCTTTAAGGGGATACTAGTTCAAAGTTTGAATAAATATCTCTATGGATAGCCTAGCTATCTAAAACGTATAATATCATATTGAAGATTACAATTTCAATTAACAACTCTGATAACATGAAACAAACACAAGATGATTTGATAGCCACAGTAAAATAATATTTGAGCTATACTTTCTTGTAGAAACCCTTTAGAGAAGCTTTTTTCACTTAAATTATGCAGTTCTAAATTTGTTAATCATGATACAAATTAAATATTCCATGCATGTTTCTATTTAAATATTTGACAATCTACATATCCTACAAAATTACAAAAATCTTACAATTTACAATTAGTTATTGGATCACAATTTGATTTGTCATCCATTAACCTAATTCATTGGAATTAGGTTATGACGCCTTCAATGTTTACGTTTTGCCTCACCCATATGGCAAAATCGCGTCCACACGTACATTCAATGCTCGCCCGAGGCGCCTTTGAGCACGCCAAAATACCGACAGGGTTCAGGTTCGCCCACATGCCTCAGCGAACAGTGTCCACACGTGCGAATGCAAGCCCATACACGTATGCTCACCCGAGGCAAACGTACGTGTGTACACCGTTTAAGTTGCAACAGACGCACTTTGTGCGCTCGTATGACCCTAGCCTAAAGGTGTATTTTCGTTTGTGAGTAAACTTCCGCAGTCGACTACGACAAGCACTGTTGACATTCATATTGTCCAAATTTCAAGTGTGCTAAAACAGCTGACCAAATAACTTTTCATTAATTGTGTTTATTATTCAAGAATAAAAACATTTCTAATAGTATCAACATAATATTGCCATTTGAAAGTATAAACTCAACCACACCAATTAAAACATAATTTAACAAAATCTTTTAGGTTATTTAGACAAATTGAAATCTACCCAATCTGAGATTCTCTCCCTGTTAGGCTAGCTTCACATGCTTTCCGTTTCATTCGGTTCGGTTCGGCTCGTTACAAAACGAATGAGGCTTTCATACAAGTCAGGTTTCAATTCCTACGGCTCTAATAAGGTATTTTCTTCTCAAACACTGCTGTGTTTGGATTTTCACAGTTCATGCTGGTATATTTAAATATAACAGTTGGTGTTAAATTGTAAGATGTTATTTCTTGAACAACAAAATTTTAAAGTTAATTAAAAATTCTGAATTATTTGAATAGTTTCTTTTTGATTATGTTAATTTTGGAAGTTCAGAGAGATTATTTTTTTTAATTGAAAATTTTGTTCCTTGTTTTGACACATGGTATAAAAAACTTCATCTCTTCTCTCCATTGATGCAATCATGTAATATTCATGGAAAAATAAAAATTCTCCCTAAATTTTAATTTATCTCTATACTTATAAAAGGCTAAGCCCCTACAGACTGGAATCACACCACCGCCCAAACTACTGAGCCTAAAAACTTGAAATTCTGCATGATTGTTTATGGTAGCCTGAAAACATCCACTAAGAAAAGGATTTTCAGAAATTTACCCCCGTGGGGGAGCTGGGGCCCCCCAAAATTTTGTACTTTTTAACCGCTCATTGCACAGCAAAGTCATGAGGAACTTTTTTGTTCAGCTACGAAAAAAAATTAGATCTATACAGAAAAATTTCGATCAGGAGCACAGGGGGCCCAGGAGAGGGCATTTTTCGAAAATTTTGATGTAAAATCACACTACAGCTCAAACTAATATTGTCCTACAGACTTGAAACTTTGCAAAAATATTCTTCAAACATGCTAGACACGCACTAAGAACGGATTTTGAGATATTTTGCCTCTGAGGGTTTTAAAGGATGGAAAAGGATCCTATTTAGTAAGGTTATGAACATGGTAAGGTGAATGCCATATGGAACTGATATAATTGACACATGATATTCTAACATATGTTGTAATCATTGTAAAGCTTAAAATAATTTTATCAATCAGCTGATCGAATTTAACTTTCTGTGGATCGAAAGCGCGAGCTTATTGCCACGTGTTTGCTCCATTGTTGTATGCTTATGCTTGGCCTTCTATCAGCTGTATATGGAGTCTCATACATTCCGATTAGAACTGAGCACAGAGCTTTTCTATGGTTAGGAGTTTGTTGATAATTCTTTTTTCAAATTTAAATTTCATTGCAAACAAAAAAAAACATTGGAAAATTTCTTGATAGACAACAAGATTACGAAAACAAGATGTCAAACATAAACCTTCATTTATTTGTTACAAGGCCAGAAAAAGACAAACTTGAGTACTATTAGCCGTGAGTTCATTCAATAAAACTTATATTTTTGTGTAGATATTTTGTGAACAAAAAGTATGAGTTGATGAGAGATGTGAGTAATTTTTTATATTTGATCTAAATGGTTATTCATATTGTGGTAGTCTGGGTCACTTCAATCGAAGTTTTTCATTTTGTAGCTAATAAATTTCATACGTATTGATTGTCCATAATGTATCCAGTGTCCATACTGGAAGTGATTGAACCACTCAAAACTATTGGCTTACTGGTCCTTCATAGAATTTATAGTATTCCTGGTGATTGAGCCTGTCTTTTTTCAGTGTTGTCTATTAATAATAAAGCTTTATTTACAACTAGCTTACCTGGCGAACTTCGTACTGCCAAAAAGTCAATGTATCTCATGTCACACTTTACTTTATTTGGTGAATCATGAAATTTATCTGACAATCAATATTTTCATTTACATTTGAATACGGACTTCCTATGTGCTTAGTCATGAAGCATTCATTATTCCCAAAACATATTCTTCTCAATCAATTGGTAGTAATATCTAACATTAAAGTGTTGAATTAAAAAAAATTAGATAGGATAAATCAGTGTTTCAAAGATGAATTCAATGTTTTCATAGTTGTTGATTGTCAATAGATGGTCCAGGAAATATGCGATGTACGATGAATCACACAGAATTACATATTCTTTCCATCTTACATTTTAGGATGAATATAAGCTAAGCTAAATTAAAAAAAGGAAATTATTCTGCAATTAATGAATGCAATATGAACAACTCTCTTCCATCAAGTGAATAATTTTTTTCCAACATTTTCCGTTTACTCAATGATAGGGGAGTGATAATTATTTGTATAGGTCTTCTAAGGAACCATTATCTACAGCTGGTACCAATCAACTACACTTCAACTCCAAACTACCGTTGTAATACCAGTAGCCTACACAATTTATCATAGGGTGACGTCTTTATTACAGCTGGTAACTTTAGATGCTGAAGCATATTATCTCAATATGATCTTGAATCATGATCATCTTTCCGTTCATCGGAAGCCGCTAGGCCGACAATTTCGAAAACATAGGTCTGTGAAAAATGGATTAATAAATAATCATTATTAGCCACCCTATTAAAATTTCTGGTCAGAAACCATCCGCAATATTCACACAACATATTCCCAAAGTTTCATGCCATTATGTCAAATATTTTTCAAGTCATAGGGAACAAACACACAAACAGAAATTCATTTTTTTTAATATCTATATATAGAAGATAGAATTCATTACGTCAAGTTTTCAAATTATCAAGTTTGAAAGTAGATCCTTGCAAAGCACGGGTTCCTGCTAGTATCTTTCATATTTTTCTAGCAAACTATTCATTGAGAAAAAATGTTTCTGTGAATTAACAGAAATGAATTGACCATATGATTTTGACTTGGAAAATTTTGAAACAGATAATCATGATATCAGGTTAAAATAAAAACAAAAAAGGAGAGTGTGTTTAAAAGACTTTGTTTCTTCCTGTTTCCCTAGCAACGAATTCGAATTTAATAAAACCTATTCGTGTCAATGGGGCGTTCGGTGCTATGTGGTAGCTATTCGGTACCGAATTCAAACCGAATCATCATTTCACACTTATCAGAATTTGCTGAAAATGAAATGAACCGAACTGAAAGTGTTTGAAAGTAGCCTCTCGCTAGCAACGAATTGAAACCTGATGGAATTTATTAGAGTCAAGTGGGCGTTTGGTTCTATGCGGTTTCTATTCGGTACCGAATTCAAACCAGATTACCATTTCACACTTATCGGAATTTGCCGAAATCGAAACAAACCGAATGAGTGTGAAACTAGCCTTATGGTCGACGGTCCGACAATGGCATTTACGCACAAACGTAAACCCAGCTTCAAACATAACAATATTTTCAGCTTAAAAGAGAAGAAGAAGAGAAGAAGAAGAAGAAGAAGAAGAAGAAGAAGAAGAAGAAGAAGAAGAAGAAGAAGAAGAAGAAGAAGAAGAAGAGAAGAAGAAGAAGAAGAAGAGAAAGATGGAGAAGAAACCTCATTTCAATCATCTTCATCATCTATTCCTCTATCCATTCGCAGTTGCAAAAATGAATGTAATGAGGGAATAGGACAAAACTGAACATAAGAACTCCTATTTCCCAATTACATTTATTTTTATTGTTTATTCCTTAATTCTCTATCCATTCGCAATGGCGAAAATGAATGTAATGAGGGAATAGGACATTCTAAAAATAATAATTCCTATTCCCCAATTACATTCATTTGTATTGTTTATTCCTCAATTTATACAAAGATTTGTACAAAAATGTGAGCAAATATGAAGGTTATAGATTCATCGATATCAATTCAGTATAAATACCATAATATTTATTGTTAATTAATATAAATTTGGTGTTTTGTATTGAACAACCTACCCAATTCATAACCCACAATTTGAAAAACAAGGCTAAATTCCCACTAAAGTTGAATACATTTTTGAGACATTTGAATTGACTTGCATGTAATGTTACACATTAACAATAACAAATTATTAATAATTTTCTAATAAATAAATTAGCCTACACAGATTCAGCTCACTAGAAAACAAAGTCATTGAATAAAATTTTATAGTACTTCTTTCCTTTAACTATTCACATTTGTTCACAACAAACAACTTGGTAAGGAATGATTAGAAACAGGGTTGCCAATCCAAAAAATGAATGTAAGGACGTTTTGAAAATGATAGGAAGAAGTGAAAATCGAACATTTTGATATATCAATAAAAAATGACCCAATCTGTTGCTGACCGCATCTGTCGGGAAGTGTAGAAATGAAAATTGACCGCATTTGTCGCCTCTTGACACGACAAATGCAGTCAGCTCAGGAATGTGACCCACTCTGTCACTGACCGCATTTGTCGGGAGGTGCAGGAATGAAAATCGACCGCATTTGACGCCTCATGACACGACAATTGCGGTCAGCTCAGGAATGTGACCCACTCTGTTGCTGACCGCATTTGTCGGGAGGTGCAGGAATGAAAATCGACCGCATTTGTCGCCTCTTGACACGACAAATGCGGTCACCTCAGGAATGTGACCCACTCTGTCGCTGACCGCATTTGTCGTTAGCCCAGTTTGTCGTCGGTCTCAAATGTGTATCGACCCACTTTGTCGTCGACCCACTTTTGGCATCCCGCGACAGAGTGGGTCACATTTCCAAGGTGACCGCATTTGTCGTGTCAAGAGGCGACAAATGAGGTCGATTTTCATTTCTGCACCTCCCGACAAACGCGGTCAGCGACAGAGTGGGTCACATTCCTGAGGTTACCGCATTTGTCGTGTCATGAAGCGACAAATGCGGTCGAAAAAATGACCCACTTTGTCGTCGACCCAGTTTGGACCTACACCTTCTAAACTGGTCTAAGCCGTTGATGCAGATGCATTAAATTTTAGGTTAGGTTTATGTTATTTAGCGTTCTTTTCACCTGTGAATGTAATAAATGCTTATGTTAGAAAGCGATTGAAGTATAAAATAATGTTTTCATTCGCCCAGTCTGTCAGTTTTATAGTTGGGTTCAATAGTTTAATTTCTTGATAATACATTATAATTAGGGTTGCCACCTTTTTTTGAGAAAAATAAAGTACATTGGTAATCACAGGCCTAAAAATATAGTACATTAGGTTTAAATAAAGTACATGCCATTTTTACCTGTATATTCAAAAAGTCAGCATTCTGTGGCATTATGATATACTCACAAGAATACACATTATTGACATGGATATCACTGATTACTATTAGAATCCATTATAATTATTGATAGAATAATTTGATTTATCCAAATAAAAACATGATAGCTTGGAAAGTTATTGATTACATATACTGGTATGACGAAAATAATCATAAATCATTAAAAAGATAAATTAATTTTATTTGTTACAAAACACACGTTCATACAAAAGATTTGTTTAATATAGTATCATGAAAAAAACATAATTTATTTTATTCAATCCAAAAAGTTTTAGTGTTGGTCTTCTAAATTCAAAATGTAAGTTATACTCCTTGAAAAAATGCATAATATTGTTACTCTTCAACAATTTAATCAACTCTAGGCTAGTCAAAATAATTTTAGGTAGGCCTACACAAGATTAAGAAATTCAATTCAAAAAATTGCACTCTGGCCAAAGATATGTGTAGGCTACTTCTCAAAATACAATTTTAAATGATTTATTAAAAACATAAAGCACTCTTTATTTATATGAAATATTTTAAAAGAACGACCGGTTTCAGCTTATTTTAGCCATTTTCAAGTTCAAATGAATAAATAAATAAAAAGGTATTGACTAATTTATGTACATATAAGACTATCCTCCATATTATGTTCTATTTCTTGGTTTGCATAATTTTATCAAAAATGGGACTATCTTAATCGAATTGAATGATATTTATTAGTTTATTACTATTTCATTTTGCTGTAGTGTAGATATGAAATCTTCTTTTACATTAATTTACCGTAATTTACTGCTTTTGCTTCCAACACGTTTAAAATCTTCATATTAGCATTCATATCAATATATTATGGTTTTCTTCTATCAAGTACCCCACAAGGCTGATTATTGAGTATTATTATTTTGATTTTAGAGCTTGAATGTGCTCCTGGAAAAAATAAATAATGGGTGCTTTATGTTTTTAATAACTTTTATAAGTAGCCCATGCAAATAAAGTAATTTTGAATGGATATTCAAAATACAATACATATATATAATGGAATACAAAATGAGTTTAATAATGAATTTTAAATTTAATAAAAAATCAATTAGTTATTATTAAAAATATATTTCTTATTGCTTTTGGCTATCATCAATAAATAATTGTTACTGGTGAAGAGTTGCAAAGCATCTTTTCAATCAACATTCAAATTGAAATAAATCATTAGTTCATTGTTTCTTATGAGATTCAAAGATGCTTTGCTCCTCTCATCTTTCCACTTATTATTCATCACCGAAAAAACCATTTCCACGAATGCTGAAGTGGCAGGGATATAGAGTAAATATAAAACCACTTTATACAAATTCTTGAACTCATCAGCATCACATGCACTGAAAAAATGTTGCCAATATTTAGTTAAAATCTGACAGTCTCCGCCACTCTACTAAACTAAAATGTTTTGATTTCCTCCTACTTTATTATATAGAACTTTATTGATCAAAATTAAGTATTTTTGCGTACTTTATCTTGTTTACAAAGTATAAAATACAAGACCTCCAAATAAAGTACAATACTTTATTATATAGTACGGGTGGCAACCCTACTTATAATGTACATTGCAACTTATTTTTTTGTGAATTAACTAATACTTTTTTACACTTGTAATGAAAAATCTCTGCAGTTTAGGTTTTAATGATCACAAATGAATTTTCAAAGAATTGAATTCTAGTATAAATAATTGAACATCTGATAACAACATAACAAAACACAAGTCGTATGATGATTTACTTTACTTCTTATGTCTTCTCCGCAGTCTGCTTGACCGGGGAATCGTCTTTTTCGTCCCATCGTGGGGGTGTCGGTGTTCACTTTTATTTAAGGTGTGAGAAGGTGTGGTCATCAATGAATTCTGCAATGCTATAGTATGGTCTGTCCATCAGGTATTGTTTTAGTCTTCTTGTGAAGGTGTTGTCATTCACTAGGGATTTTATGTTGCCAGGAAGCAGGTTAAACAGGTATGCCCCCGAATAGGCCGGAGATCTACTATACTTCTTAAGTCGATGCTGGGGGAGGCTTATGTCATCCACGTTGCGTGTTCTATAACTGTGCTTATCTCGTCTTAAAGCCGGACTTTGGTTTACCACTAGGATGATGGATTCCAGGATGTATATTGAGATCACTGTGAGGATACCTTAATCATTATTTAATATCATTATTCCCTGGGATAATATCATTCTGTACATAGGGAACATTCTTCCCTCCTTTAGGAATTTAATTATTAGTTTTTTAAATAGGTCTGTCTATAAGATTTTTGCAGGATGCCATCAGGAAGATCTGCTTCATCACTCAGGTTTGATCCTGTACTGCGTGTATCATCATCATTTTCATAATCAATTTCTCGAGTGTTCTCAGGCTCTGCTTGATCCTGTACTTGTATCATCTTGATTTTTTTCGATTGTTCTCTCCTCGAGGTGCTAGGCTCTTTAGTGATATGGAAGTGGCTACTCCTTTATTATGAAGGAATTCCTGCAGCTCTCTGGATTTGAAAGAGGTTTCTCGGTCAATATATACCGTAGATAGGAAGTTAAGGTAAACCAAATGTGGTACTGAATTTCTGTTGGTGAATTCATATCTGGACAAGGATATGAAAATGGAAACCTGGAGTATTCATCAACATTATTGTCAACAGGTATTTGTTTTTGAAGGAAGAGGACCCTTGAAGTCCATGCTAATTTTTTCAAATGGATGTGTTGCCTTTATGAGAGCTGTTGATTTCTATTTCTTGAAAAATTTAGGTTTTATAGCATTACATGTTCGACATGATGAAGTCTATGTAGAAAGAGAAGTGGTCCCAGAATAGATCCCTGTGGTACTCCTGATGATATTCTGATTCAAACAGCTGTTTGTCCGTGACTACCATGAGTTGAAACATACTGATACCGATCAGAAAGGTAAGACCTTATTAAATCATGCACTTTTCCTCTTAAACTAAGCCCAGTTAATTTCTCCAAAAGCAACTCATCTACACAATTGAATGCTTTAGAGAGGTCGAGCATTACTCCAGAAGTGTAGTTGCCACCTTCAATATATTTTATCATACCTTCAAAAACCACGATGAGGGCTGTACTAGTTGACCAGTTCTTTACAAATAAATGCTGGTTTGGTGAAATAAGATTATGTTCAGAGAGGTAAGATACAAGTCTAATAAGAATTATCGTTGAAAAAGCTGTCAATAACGAAATAGGTATATAATTGTTAATGTCATGTCTACAGCCCTCTTTGAAAAGTGGCCTTGGCAATTTTAAAAATGTTGAGAAATACCCCGCTTTTGCGCATGGAGTTGATAATGCAAACAAGCAGCTGGACAACCGCCTCACAACAGCTCTTTAATACCCCCAACGGGATGTCATCATGTCCTGTGCTATTTTATGGCTTGAAGCTATTGATTATGCGTGAGATTTCCTCTTCATTGTAGGTGTTAGAATAAAGTGATCAGGCGGCAAAACATGGGAGCTAGGAACGCTATTAGGAGTACTATTAGATAAGTGTTGTGTTTTTTTTTCATTTTCTCATTTATTCTTTGAGCAGTAGTCGCAAATAATTTATTGAATTTATTGAACCCTCCATGCTGCATATCACCCATCACCTTATTGGACTGTAGATACCCTGTCAACGCTCTCATCATTGTTCCGAGTATCGTGGCAATGGGTACTATATAGAGATAGGCCTGTTTCTATGCTACCTGCCATAGTAAGGTCTTTACATTCTGTATCGGTACTATACATACCTCTATACATACATTATTATGTATGTGTTCTAATATTTTGACGTGATCTCATGCATCTATAGATGTCTCATGGATCGAGAAATATATCTATCTATCTATCTATCTATCTTCTTAAAGTAATAAACCATGTAATTTTATTACCAATAAATTTATTTTATAATATTTCTATTGTTGGTTTCATATCCTTGACTCAGTTCTAGGTCATCACATTATCTGATTTGGAATGTGACTATCTCAATGCTCAAGAATGCTGCTCAAAATTGAATTATGTAAGTAATTGACCGAGCGAAGTGAGGTCTAAGATTCAAGTCGAAGGTTTGGCATTTCTCTTAATGTTTAAATGTTTATATGTTTAAATGTTTATATGTTGCGCATTTACAGCGAAACGCGGTAATAGATTTTCATGAAATTTGACAGGTATGTTCCTTTTTTAATTGTGCGTTAACATATATACAAGGTTTTGGAAATTTTGCATTTCAAGTATAATATAAAAGGAAAAAGGAGCCTCCTTCATACGCCAATATTAGAGTAAAAATCAGACTATAGAATTATTCATCATAAATCAACTGATTACACAGATGTGTGGAGAAGCCAGTCTATTGCTGTATTTCCATAAGGTCTATAGTTTCAATCAGGTACTTGTGGATGAGAATACTGCGTGATGTCTACTGTTCACAGAGCTACTAGTACTGTAACTTTCAGGATAAGTTTTTGGTCTAATACTCTATCTTTTGACATACAACTGAATTTCAATCCCTTATAAGGGGGTGACTTAGGGGTTGTAACTCGAAAATTTAAATTTAAACACCCATTGTGTGGGGTACATCATTTAAAAGGCCTTTTTAAAACAAGAAAGATGGCATCAATAAAAATTTTCTATGATGCTTGCATCCAAAACCAGCTGATTGAAGTTTTAGTTTTTAAAGAAATGAGGGGTTGTAACTCAAATATTTTAAATGTTGACATCCATTGTGTGATACATCATTTTAAAGGCATTTTCAGAACAAGAACGATATTGGAAGCAAGATGTGGAACGGCGGGAGAAGCCTCCACCAAATATGTAAGCATGATGTGCCTACACCAAGTATGTAAGGGGGGGAAAAGAATTATGATAACTTTTGTGATGGGAATAACTATTATAACAAAAGAGAACAGAATAACTAAAACTTAAATTAATAAATCTTTAACATATTTACATTCAAACAAAACAAGATTAATTTTATTATAAAAACATTATTGATATGAATTTTATGGGGAAAACACTCGGCGGCTGATTCAACTTTATCAATTATTTATTTAAAAACTAAAACTTAGTACAATATTGATATTAGTATAACGATTCCACTTGGTTAAGTGCAATATTATTACACTCACTTTTAACTGTTGCAAATGTTTTCTTGCAGTGGGTTCTGCCGAAGTTAATTGTTCATGGTTTGCTTGTGGCTATATTCTTATTATCCGGTCACTGGTGGCTCGTGTGTCTCAACATACCAATAATGGCTTGGATGATTTATGAGTAAGTATTGTACACAAGTTTTTCTAAAATATTTTGTTTCTTCAAGTGACCCGCCCTGAATGAGGAGGAGACCTAGACATCTGGATGGCCACAGGGAGTGGTATACTGATGATCTGGCCAGACTTAAGGGATTCATGCTCGCCCTCAAGAACCGATGCGAGGATGGTGATGCTGACAGCTCTGCTAGATATAGAAACTTTAAACAATTCTACAAGAGGAGGATCGAGCTGGCTAAGAGGTTGGCAACTGAGCGACAGATTGAGGATGCACCTAACCAATGCAAAGCTGCCTGGGATGTGATAAATACAAACAGATCCATGTCACAGAAAAAGATTGACTTTGCAAGCCCGGATGATTTCAATGGCTTCTTTGTGGGTTCGGTTCAGGATATAGTGGATTCCCTGCCTCATGCTGCCATTGATCCAATTGATCTGTTGGAAGGAAGAATCCAGCCGGGACAGGAGCATCTCTCCTTCTTTCGCCCCACCACACCAGATGCCTTGAGGAAGATCATAAGCTCTTTCAAACCCTCAAAAAGTCCAGATGTGTTTGGCATGTCTGTGAGCATGCTTCGAGAGGTTGTTGATGCCATTGCAGTTCCTCTCTCTGCATCTGTCAATGAGTGCTTGAGGTCTGGAAATTTTCCTGATTTCTTGAAAACATCAAGAACTGTCCCAGTCTTCAAGAAGGGTGATCGTGAGAACCTTCGTAGCTTCAGGCCAATCTCCATAACTCCTGTCTTTGGCAAGATGATTGAGGCAGTAATAAAGCCTCAGCTGGAGGCTTTTTTCGAGGAGAATGGCCTGTTCTCCAACATGCAGTTTGGTTTCCGAGTTGGGAGATCAACAGTGGGTGCAGTCGATCATGTGGCTGAGCGGATTGATGCTGCCTTCGAGGATGGTGAGTCTCTTGCTCTGGCTCTGTGTGATCTGAGCCGAGCTTTCAACTGTGTGGACCATCACATTCTACTTAGAAAACTCAGTTTCTACGGTCTAAGGGACTCGGCCCTTTCCATCTTGGGCTCATACCTTTCTGGAAGGACTCAGCTTGTCTCCCTCAGTGGTGCAAACTCCCAGACCCTTCCGGTGGCTTTTGGTGTTCCTCAGGGATCGGTGATGGGGCCTACACTGTTCCTTGTCATGATAAACGACCTCGACGACAATGGTTCTTCTCTGATGTTTGCGGATGATGCATCACTTCTGTCATCGGGTGCTGAGCTTGAGCGGATTTTGGAGGCGTCTGCAGAGCATCTTCGATCTGCCACTTCATGGTTCTTCGCTAATCGATTCCAACTGAATGAGGACAAGACCCAAAGGATCATCTGCAGCTTGTCACGAGAACTGCGTGACCCTCAGAATCCAGTAAAGCTGCTGGGTTTTCTCTTGGATAGCAAACTCAGCTGGAACAGTCATTTACAGCAGGTAACCAGTCGACTCTCCCGCATTTGCTTCCTGCTGCTCAGGATGAGGGGCCTGGTGACAGAGAGGTATCTCTTAATGATGTATCACGCTCTCTTCTATTGCCACATCACTTATGGATTGCTCCTGTGGGGTCATTCGGCAGGGGCTGCTGATGTCTTGAGGCTGCAAAAGAGAGCTTTAAGAATTATAACAGGCAGCGACCATCTTGCCCACTGTAAGCCCATCTTTTCTCACCTTGGTGTACTGACTGTCTTCAGCCATTACATCCTCCTGTGCTTGGTGTATCTCAAGAAGATACAGCATACTCTAGCTGCCCTTAGTGACATCCGCCGCCACAACACCAGGCGCAGTGAGCTGTTGGATATCCCCAGGAGACGCCTCCACCGATCATAGGCCAGTTACAGGATTTCAGCCCTGAAATTCTACAACAAGCTACCTAATAGTGTGAAGAAATTGGATGAGTCCGCCTTTAGGAGAACCGTCCGGAAGCTACTGTGTGCAAAGGCATATTACAGTGTAAACGAATTTATGGGTGATAATTTGAATTTTTATTGAGAGCGTGAGCACTGGATCACTGCCATCTGAACTGTTACTGTTTTTTTTCATGTGTTTTGTACGTGTTTTGATTTTTTTGAGTCTACCAACATAGTGTCTAAAAACATTCAATCTTATCATAATATTTCAATTTCTCGTCCTTCATATTTATTTCTGTTGTATTGGATTTATTCCCATCCATAGCCTATATTATATTTATTTATCAATGACTTGCAATTCCCGAATGGAAAATAACTCCAAAAAAGCTTATTTTTCTTCAGAATTTTTAAACTCCGATATTTTTAATCAAAAAATAATGGCAAGAAGAGTAATAATTATACTCATACATTCATAACTCACCTTTACTAGGCTTCTATCGCCACGTTCAGATCAGTTTAATCGGTTCACATCTATTAGAGCTCTTTTCACTTATTTTATTGGTGGTGAGGACAGATTGTAACCCAATGTTAGTTGGAGAAACTATTTTGATGAAAATAAAATGTTTGCAATTAAAGAGGAACTACTTTATTATTTATTTTCATCATGCTAATATTTAATTATATTCGTAAAACATTATTTTGCTATGAGCTGATCAGAATTCTAATCAAACAATGGGAGAAGAAAGCGTGAAAGTTAGAGAGGACATGAAGAGGTGTAGTTTCACTAATCATGATACTTCTACTTTGAGTCCTATCTGCTTAAGATGGGTAGGGTGAAATCTCTTCACTTGAAATATTGAATATGTCACAAAGGTAAAGGATAATATGCAGCACACCTTCTTTGTGTCATTGTTTTTGTGTCCGATGGAGAAGTGTTTTCAAATATGGACCTAACACCAGATACAGTGACAGTAGCAGAGCTTCTAGGGTCTGGAAAGAAAAAAAGGGGATGGATTTTTTAATAATCCCTAAATACATTCAATTAGGCAAATTAGTAGGAAGAATCAATTATTTTTGCACTTGTTTTATTGGGGGACCTAATTGGGGTTTCATACCAAAGCTGGGCCGGGCCGGGCCGAGCGGAATCAATTGCTATGCAGGATTCAGTCGGGAGCATTCAAATCAACGCGGGGCGATGCCGAGCGGTGCCGGGCCGAGCCGAGCTGATTTATACAGTCGGCTTGACGCCCAACTCGGGCGTTTTCGGCCAAGCGGATTCTGCCTTCTTTCAGTTTATTTCGATCTTTCCATGTAGTGAGTTGTGCAGTATTTTGTATTTCAACTTGAAAAATGTCTACAATGAATATAGACATAGAAATGTTCATTTATTCTATACAAGAAACTTATCCATAGCCTTTCTTCATCTTCTCGGAGTTGCTTGTATAGAGTTGCGAACTGTCCACTAGTCTCGTGATCTTTATTGATATTGTGAGTCCAGGATCTTCTTCCTCCCCCATGTTCATCATCAAGTGAGGAACTACTATCCAGTAACATCATCATCATCATCATCATCAAAGTAGATGACATTATTATTGCACTTTCAACTGTCAATGAGAACTTAATCTCATAGTATGCACGTCTCACTACAAGGCTAGATAACCTACTGAGCGAATCGGTAATCGGCTTCAATGCGAACGCAGGCAGATTCAGCTCGGCATCGCATTGCTCCGGCTCGGCTCGGCCCGGCCCGGCCCGGCCCAGCCCAGCCCAGCTTTTTGGTGTGAAAACCGTCTTACTCTTAACAAGCTGTTTCCAATCTGGGATATCAAATCAAATAAAATTTATTAATCAAAAACAATCACATTACAAATTAGAATACTATAACAATTAAAACAATGAAGTTTTATGCATTGAATAATTTCTCAATAGGCAAATATAATTCAATGAATAAATATACACCCCACTATAAATGATATGTGTTGGGGTATAAGTTATTAGTTGCTTGTTGCGTCTTATAATTACTATTTACAAACTTCATTCACTGATATAGGATTAAAGTTTTTTATAATGAAATTAGTAAAAATTTATAATACAAGCAAAATTATGAAATTAATAGATAAATATTAATGTTCTATCAAGGATTATAATAAGAAAGTTAATTTCTAGAAAAATGAAAAACTAATAAAGGAAAATAATGAAGAATAAATAGTTTCAACATTTACAGTCTAACTAAATCTTCACAATTTTCTACTCCAATATCGACTAACCAGGAAAATAAACTTTTCTTGAACCTGTATCTATTGAATTCTTCCCTAATGTAACTTGGTATTGAATTGTAAATTTTTGGTCCCAAATATAATATGTAGTTTCTTTGCCCAAATGTAGTGTTCAGTAACGGCTCGTGATCTTTTAGCTTGGGGGTTCAACATCATGATCTATTGGGGAGAAAGGTCAAGAGGATATAGAGTATTGAGCATAAACAAGTGTAAAGGTACCTAATCAATAATAATTTTACGGAATTATCCCCCAATGATTAAATATATTTTCTACAAATATAGATTTTTTGTCCTGTTCATATTTTTCTTGTTTGATTTTTACTTCGGGAGTTGCTCTACCATCATGTTTTTTTTACACCTATCCTCAATATTAATAATGTTCGTCTTCAACAAATACTGAACCTTATTCATATTTCTTCATCAAAATGCTGTTACGGAACCTAACACAATAAATTATAATCACACTATCACTAAAAGAAAATGGACATATTAGAAATACTCACGAATACACGAAACACACTAGAAATTACTATATTCTTCAACACGCAAAACAAATTTATATAACGAAAAATGCAGTGAAATCTATCACAACTGTATTTGTATACAGTGTATACCCGAAAACGTACCGTATAACCTCAAAACTATCACGCTTAGGCTACTTCTTGTTCACCGCTTTTTTACTGTTTACTGCCACCAAATTTGAATTTATTGGTTAAGTTCAAGAAGGCAGTGATACTGAATCTGTATCACGAATACTCACGATTTATTCCGAGGTTAACCGAATGCTTTACTTGCCTCGGCTAAGTTCGGTTACACTCGGATGAACTCGTGAAACATGGTTCAGGCAGGATTGTGAACAAAATTCGTGCTAGAAAACCGATTCCCCTCCTCCGTTCCAATACCTCACCCAGCCTTGTTTTTGGGTTCAGATTGGGGAATGAACACTGCTCTCCACCACCACCCGTCTCGTCGTGCCATTCGGTGCTGTTTCAAGCAAGCCACTCCGGCACCGGCCGCAAAACATCGACGTTAAGTTTATGTAGATGAAAAATGTTGTGATGTGATTTGATGAGTATAAAATAAGAATATAATTATTTGAGTTGCAAATTCATCATTCTATAGGAAGTTGATTCAATTCTGGGGGTTCAATGAACCATTGAACACATAGGACGAGCCGCCACTGGTAGTGTTCATCCTTGGTGCTATTAAATTCATGTTTCTCTGCCATATTTGATGGTTATGATCAGCCAGTCTTATTTGTTCGTTGTTTCTCCTTATTCGCGTGATGGTAGCCTGGATGATGTAGAGTTGTCCTACACTTAGTACCGGTAGGTACTGTACTTTCCTTGAAAAGAATGTTCGTGGGGAATTGATTTCCTTAAAACCTATTATTTTTAGTATTCGTTTCTGAAGTTTATAGAAAGATTCAACATGTATAAAATGCGTAGCTCACCAGATAATTACAGCGTATCTTGAGAATAATTTGTTGTCCACTATTGTTCCTAAATATTTTATTTCATTGTCTTGTTGAATTGAAGGGCAATCACAAGGGTTGTTGGTGCTTCCACAGTGATGTACAATTATTGAAGAATCCGGTGTTCTTGTCCGTTCTGTTAGAGAAAAGGCTAAGAATTTCGTTTTTGTTGCATTTACTGTTAGAAAATTTTCTTTCAACCATTTATCGACTTTCATCAATTCTTCCTGTGCCAGATTAAAAACTCCCTCCCAGGTGTTTCCTTCAAATAGTATACACGTATCATCAGCAAAAACTATGACTCTCCCTCTTATCTCAATTGAACATAGCTCATTTGCATATGCCAAATACAAGGCCCAAGAACTGTTCCTTGGGGAATCCCAAACTTCATCGTTTCCTCTGAACTGAGATGTTCTTCAACCTTGACTTTCTGACGCCGGTCACAGAGGTATGATCTAAACCATTCTAGAGGAACTCCTCTTATTCCCATGGCTTCTAATTTCTTCAGCAGCAAACTGTGATTAACAGTGTCAAAAGCTTTTGCTAAGTCCAGGAACACTGCTGCACATTTTTTGTTATTTTCTAGCTTATCTGTGACAAAATTTGACACTTCTAATACCACATCTTCTGTACTCCTCTCCTCACAAAAGCCAAATTGATTCCTAGATAGTAAGTTGTTTTTTCCATGTAATTCACAAGACGTTTCTTTACCAGTTTTTCCAAAATCTTAGGAATGTTGCTTATAAGTGAAAAAGGCCTGTAATTGGTGGCATTTGTTTTGTCGCCTCCTTTATGTAATGGTCTAACACATGTCTCTTTCATAACTTTTGGAAAAATTCCTTTTGACAGACTTAAATTAAATATGTGAATTAATGGTTTTACAATTACATTTTTTATTGACTTCAATGTTCTATTATTGATTCCATCAAGTCCTGAAGCACTGTTATTTCGCAAACTACTAATAGCTAATATATGTGAGGATTAAAGATTGGATTTATCCCTTGACGATGTCATACAATGACCTTGAGTGCCAAACATAGCACTTTGCATAAAAAATCAAATATTAAATTGTATTTACCATGCTCTGACCATACACATCTATCTATATATATATATATATATATACTACCGATTTGACGGTCCCGAAGCTTAATGAAATCTGCAGTAAATATCACAAATCTCGTTATAGTACATATTGTACAACTAAAAATGTTATCAATTTTGTTTGCAGGTATGTGTCTGTTCCACAGGGTAACATTGGCGTTTATGACCCATTTCAAATATATAATCGTGGTCAACTTAAAAAGCACATGAGAGACTGCGTAATTTACTTAGGATGGTACTTGATAGCATTCTTCGTGTACCTATACTGGTTTGTATTTACAAATAGCCATCTATTATAAGTTATTTATTTTCTTTTGTTTAATATTCTCTCTTCATAATAAGTATATGACTTTTATTGACGGGCAGAACTTCCACTGTACTTGGCTCACTAGAAAGTCGAATCAATGAAAATGTCATTGCCTTTTATTGAGATAAGTATCAATATGTTTAATGTTTTCCCGGTTGTTTGAAATTAATCCTCCTCAATTCTGAGAATATAATTTTTCATTGATTTAGCACCTGAAACCTGTGAACCTAGATTTATCTTTACTATAATAAAGGAAAGAACTGGCTTATACACGTACGGGAGAATTATGTTTGATGCATCATCACGTCTGAACTACTGGACTGATTAACTTTGTACCGTAATATATAAAGGGGAGGGGGCTAATAATTATTATGGTGGGTGTTATGGATAACAAAAGGTTAACAGAAAACTAACTAAATATTTTATTACCGATTATAAACAAACAACAATTATTAGGGCTACTCGCTTGCAATGCTGCTCAGGTTTAGGAAAACAAATATTAAATTTTGGGGCGGAACAACTGAAAAACTGTACAAGAAAACTATTATCTAAAACTTTACCTTATTGTCCTCTGGCCTGCACCTCAGATAATATAGATATATAATTTTAAAAAGTCTACAAAATGTCTGATCAAAACACTACCTTTTCCTGCAAGAACGCAAATCGCGAAAATACAATTATGTAGGCTTAAACTGCCCGGACTGAGACAGCTGATAATTGAATTAAGATTGTCTCAAGACAAGATCCCTTCAGGTAAGAAATGCTTGAAATGCTTCAATACAAGCATCTGTAGCTCACAAAACTATTGGAAGAGTATGGGCCTCGAATGAAAAATTAAAAAATCTGGTGTGGTACACTCACACAACTTTCCTTGCTCATTGAACTATAAGCCTCATTATCAAACGAGAATAATTTAGGGTAATAACATAATGACGATTGACGGCAACATATTTGCAACTACGATCAGACTACTGTATATGTGTATATACAATTGTTTTCAGAGTACTTTTTCCTTTATGTAAATTGTGAAATTCGATGATTTTTTTTGAAATTCGTCGAAACAGCTGTTCTGCAGACGAAAGATCTTGACTATGACTGTGTTCTTTTCATAAACTGCTCTACCTACCGTACCCACGGTATATGGAAGAAGAAAAAGTAAAAACCGTGTACCTTCCTATCTCATGCACGAGAAGGAGGTTACAAAGTCCATTTCTCAAGGATTGGGTGGACCCCCCATTAGTACCCCAGGAAAAAGACTCATGTCAGTTGATAGAGCTAATAAATAACTATTCAGGGTAAAGATTTGAAAAAAAATCGTTACAGCCGTTTCTGAGAAAATCGTGAAAAACATGGTTTTTTAGTAACTGTCATTTTTCTCAAGAATATTACGGAGCTCCTGCAATTTTCTCAAAAATGAGACTCATGTCAGTTGATAGGGCTTATAAATAGCTATCCGTGGTATAAATTTGAAGAGAATCGTTAGAGCCGTTTTCGAGAACACCGTGAAAAACATGGCTTTTTAGTCATTATCCGCCATTTTTCTCAAGAATATTACTAAGCTCCTGGAATTTTCTCAGAAATGAGACTCATGCCAGTTGATAGGGCTTATGAATAGCTATCCATGGTATAAATTTAAAGGAAATCGTTGGAGCCGTTTTCAAGAAAACCGTGAAAAACATGGTTTTTTAGTCATTATCCGCCATTTTTCTCAAGAATATTACGGAGCTCCTGAAATTTTCCCTGAAATGAGACTTATGCCAGTTGATAGGGCTTATAAATAGCTATCCATGGTATAAATTTGAAGGAAATCGTTAGAGCCGTTTTCGAGAAAACCGTGAAAAACATGACTTTTTAGTCATTATCCGCCATTTTTCTCAAGAATATTATGGAGCTCCTGAAATTTTCCCTGAAATGAGACTTATGCCAGTTGATAGGGCTTATAAATAGCTATCCATGGTATAAATTTGAAGAAAATCGTTAGAGCCATTTTCGAGAAAAACGTGAAAAACATGGTTTTTTAGTAATTATCCGCCATTTTTTCTTGAATTGAATTTTATTGAATTTCTTATTGTCGGGTCCTCATGGTATAAGGACCTTAATTTTAAAATTTCAAGTCAATCGGTTAATTAGGAATGGAGTTATCGTGTTCACAGACATACACACACATACACACACACACAGACCAATACCCAAAAATCATGTTTTTGGACTCAGGGGACCTTGAAACGTATAGAAAACTTGAAATTGGGGTACCTTAATTTTTTTTGGAAAGCAATACTTTCCTTACCTATGGTAGTAGGGCAAGGAAAGTAAAAACTATTTATGTGATCGAATCCAGACCTTGACTCGCAGATCAAAAGCCAACTCACTCTTGTTTGTATAGCATGGAGTTGAAATCATAATATTATCTTCAAGAGCCGTGATAAAGCACACGTTCTAAATTACACATTGAAGATTTTATCGTTTTATTAATATTACATTTAATAATTGAATCCGCGACTAAATTTCCAACTCTCAAATAATATTTCAAATTACATTCAAGAAAGTTAGATGGGTTTTGATGTCATGTTTGACAACTTGAAATTTTGCAAATAGATTCTTAATCAACCGAGGATGGTTTTAGGCCTATTTTCATTAGATCAATTTTTCAGTTTGTCAAGTTTTAAAATGAACCCTTCCGGAGCACGGTTTACCTGCTAGTATTTAATATTTCTTTTCCAAATATAATTTGGCAGTAGGTTTCATTGAAGATCCTATTCGAATTAAAATACTGTTTTTCTGTCGCTTTACAATTTTTTCCGCCACCTCGGATCCGTCATATGAATCCAACTTCATTTTGAATCCATTATAAATTTTTTGTATGGGAAGGTGTTCATGTGGTACATGATACAGAATTAAGATACAGTAACTGGCGGAAACCGCACATCGATATCTCAAACCGTAGCAAAGATATTCACATTTAAAGATATAATAAAACATGAAATAATGAGTAAATTGGAAATCTGAACTATCTAATTTTTTTCTCAAGTATTAGGAAACTCTAATAATACATATTCTACTCACACTTTAAACAAAAAAAAATTGATCTGTCGTATTTTTAATGTACTCATTTACACAATTTCTCTATAAATTTATTTGTATCTTTGAAACAGTTTGAGATATTGATGTGCGGTTGGGTGATGAGTGATTAATAATTATTCTAAGAGCGTCCGGTTTCTGGTGATCACTAAACTTCATAATATTATTCTCACAGATCATCATAATTTTTCTTATTTTGATCATCAATCCAAAGTTCGTTAATATTTTCATAGTTCAAAATTTGTTAACTATGTATTCCTTTGACCTGTCTCTAATATTTTAATTTTCAATATTTCACTTGGAATTGATATTGAGTAGCCCACAATATTTAGACAGAAGAATAACAATATCAATTATATTTTTGTTTCAGTTATTCATCAGTGATTGCTTCATGGCTCAATATCTCATACTTTACTGGCAGTTAGTTATCTTATAGACTTAGGTATTGTTATACCTAGTTATTCCATGTGACAAATAGGCAACATCCCATAGTAAGTAAGGATCTCCCTTCAATAAAAGTCATACGCATATTCTCATTCACAACTATGATAAGATTGAATCCGTCGCTGGTCTTTATTTATTTCAATCAGAGCCGTATTCAGAACTAATTAAACAAATTTTCTTAGCAAAACACGGTTTGCATTCCTTGCAGCCAATCAGAATTATCCTTATAAGGTGTTCAACGATTCTAATTGGTTCCTAATACGTGTTTGGCTAACCGTATTCATAACCGTTGGTTCTTGATAACCGATAACCTACTCCAACTGAATGAGTATTATTTACTGGTGGCATTGATTATCTATTTTCACAAATACAGAGGTTTTCTGTTTTAGGCTGTTACAGTAACTAAAGTCTTTTATGTCGAAAATCTTTGTTATTTATCATTAATCAAATTTCTGATTCACGTCTGAGCTAGAAAATAACGAGCTACAATCGAAGACCTACTATACAAACAAAAGAAAGCTTCAGAACGATCAAATAATATAATATAATCACTCATATAACACATCTAATTTCACAACTCAAACTTTGAGAATGATTCTAGTATTATTACTGGAATCCTCCAAAATGTTTTATATGCATCAATTGGTTACAAACCCATTCCTAACAAATTTATTTCTAGAGTCTGGAGATAAGCACCATACGTTACCATATTGTATTATTCTTTGCGAACCATCGTTTATTTGCAAGAGTTTGAATAAATATCGCGTTTGCACTTCTTGTAAAAGCTTTGAATAGTTAATATGTCGAAATATATTATAATATAATAATATATTATGTATATATTTCTTTCTAACTCCAGACAAGAGTTATTAACTTCCTGCTATCACAAAATTATAAAAGGTTATATTACTCGATTTATTTAATGTTTGGTTTTTAATTTTCAGCTTGATTATCGCAATGTTGAACGAAAACCCTTTGGAAAAACGCGATCTGAGTATGTTCCAGGAGTTCTAATTCGTTTATCTTCATGACCAAGCATCATAAGCTCCATTCCCTTCACCTTCACAAAAAAATAATGCTAGTCGTTATCATGTATATCCAAGATTTATAGGACTTTGTTTTTGTTTGTAAATTATTTCTCACTTGTATTTTATTTATAAGATGTAATTTATGAATTTATCTTATTCGCATTATAGAAAAGTATTTGATTTTAATATTTTTATGTAATCTGTACTGATTGTATAAAGATTTTGAAAATTGTATAGTTTGTGTTTGTATATTTAAGCATAAACAATTTCTACTCACCCATATTTAACTCTATTATATTGAGAATTATTGCAATCACTAAATTCAAACTTTTTTATATAAAAATAATAATGATGTAAGATCAAGGTCTATAAATACATGGTTTCTATAGACCTTGAGTAAGATAGTTAGCTTTATTATTGCCATATAATTATTTATCATTTTGACTATCAATATCCAGTTGAAGATTTAAGCTTTGTAATTGATGCTGTATTACATCAACCTTATTATTGCTATGCACATTTTAATGATTTTGAATACTTGAGAATTAAAACTTGGTAGAAAAATAGCTACTCCTTCAAACCTCAATTCCTGGAGATGTTTTGCATTTTGAATTTTCTTTATCCATTAAAAACAGAAATTGTCAGTGCTGAAACGCAATCCATGAGATACGAAAGCATTCCATTCAGTTGGTTTAATACTGTACTTCTATTCATTATCAAAATGATTATTCATTTATTGACTAAAGATACAATATTTTATTGATTATGAATGCTATTTGGTAATACCAAATTGCTGACTTTAGTGAGGTCCAGCACGTTATAATGGCAGAGTTTAATTAGCAATGGTATTGCTATCCTTGTCTATCATTTAACAAAGCGGATAGCGCTATTTCTTTTTCGCTTTTCTCTGTTGTGTCAGATCCTCTTTTAAGAATCTAGAAATATAATTAATTAACAAAATATTTCATCTTAATTATGAAAATTCATAATGAAATTATTGAAAAATAAAAATTCCTGCTTAATAAAATATAATTGTTTTTTTTTTAACGAGAATTAATATTACATCAATAAACCTGTATCAGCTACCGTCTATAGAAGGCATTGACAAGACAGAGGATCGGCAACGTTTTTCTTCTATCTTTCTCCCTTGCCATTATAACGTGGACCTCACTATAGGCTACGTTAAATCATAGAGGAAATAATGCATGGTTAAATCTAATCAAAAGATTTATAAGTTACCCTTCTCCGCCAAGAGAGAATTTATTTTCCAATGAATAGAATACCGTGATTGATAAAGTTGTCCAGTCAACGAAGGGTTATAGAAAGAAAAGTTTTGAAGACAAATTTTGCAGTTCTGTTTAAGGTAGTAAGGAGGTACATATAGATAGATATATTTCTCAATCCATGAAACATCTATAGATGCATAAGATCACGTCAAAATATTAGAACACATGCATAATAGAGTACAAGTCAAATTATTATGCCTATATGGTTTCAATGGTTTTTATAGCACTACAGGTCTATGCTGGATTCAGGCAGCTGAAAAAACTCTTCAACATGATAAAAAGGGTTTGAGCAGAGCCACATATGTAGAGTTTTTTGAACTCTATGGTTCCCATGTCTCTAAACTTGAGGGGCAATTAGCCCCTTAGCCTCTCCAGACGGACAAAAGGAATGTTGATGTCATGACTATGTCGAGTATTGATCCCATGAACGTTCGATCTACATTGGAGCGTTTCCCTACAAGGAGTGTGAACAAGGCTACTGAATATAATTATAGAGATTCACTACCGTAAGAATGCCAAGCTCAACAAAAACTGGCTTACAGTGGGCTATTCTATCAGCTCTACTTATTATTCTGATTGCTCTCTTCTGCATTATTAAGGCTGTGCAAAGGCTAAAAATGAACTTTCTTTTTTTCGTGATATTTTTCCAAGTTTTTCGATTTGCCATCAAGCTATTAAAATTGTAAAGTTTTCTCAGGAAAACATTTTTTTCCGATCATTAATTTTTGAGATATGAGCGCCTGAAGTTTGAATTTTTGGGGCAGGACATTTCAAATTCGGTAAGATATAAATTCATGAGATTGAGAGGATGGATTCTTCATGGTATTGTTGATCTAGTAAAACACAACTAAAAGTTATTTTTGGTTATTATTAGTAAATTGAATAACTATCTTGAAAATTTATATTTTCAGAAAATTTTTGTTTTAATAGATCAACAATACCATGAAGAATCTATCCTATAAATCTCATGGATTTATCTCTTACCGAATTTGAAATGTTCTGTCCCAAAAATTTAAACTTTAGGCGCTCATATCTCAAAAAGTAATCATCAGAAAAAAATGTTTTCCTGAGAAATTTTTTTCATTTTGATAGCTTGATGATATACAAATCGAAAAACTTTTAAAAATATCATGAGTAGAAAGTTCATTTTTAGCATTTGCACAGCCTTAATACCTCTCCAATTCTGGTAGCATTACCCCAGAACACCAGACCATACCCTAGAACCGACTGGAACAGAGTAAAATATGAAGATTCATATTAAGAAGAACATATCAAGAGTCACCGCACCCTTAACCCCTGTGCTTAGGTGATGGGGAAAATTCCACTCCCCATATTGAATCTGCTTTAACAATAAAAGGAAAACAAGAAAATTAAAAATACATCAAATTGAAGAGAATTTAATGCTCTACAAACCTACCATAAGCATTCATTTTTATGATGCATTTTTGGAGAGTTAAAAGCCCTGAAAGAGCAAAAAATTGTATCCTTAGTTAAACTGGTTAGGGTTCTGTTACTAGTGAGGTCCACATTATAATGACAGTATTTGATCAACTTTGGTTTTGCTATCCTTGTCTATCATTCAACAAAGACGGTGGTACTATACTTTTCTAGGTCCACAACGATGACAATTATGTTTATGACAGTGTAGAAATATTATTAGTTAATACAGAGAATCAGCATCGCTATTCTTCTATCTTTATTTACTGCCATTATAACGTGGACCACACTATAGTTAAATACAACAAGGTCACTTTTAGGTTAAACTTGGGGTGACTTTGTCCCAGTATAAAAATTGTGATAATTATGCAGGATATGATGCAAATGCAATTCAAAATCTGATAAATATAATGTATTCTACCTAATAAAACAAAATAATTACCTTTCTTGAGATTAATACGATGTTAATATTCATTTTCAGCTGATTCTGCAGCTGGAGCAAACATGCTTCGACGCTAAAATAGATCTTTAGACAGCAGAAACTGTAATATTTTTCAAAAAATAATTTGTGAATTCTTGAAGTAGATTTCATTTGTTTTCAATTCATTATTCATTTTAATGTCAACAGTTGGTTTCACTTTGTCTTACTCTTGAAAATGACCTTTAATCCATATATTTTTCAAAGTGAGACAAAGTCATCCCAACTGGTTGACATGGTCTCTTAATTTCAAAAACATATATCTTTGTTTAAGTAGAGAAAAATATTAACTTTTTATAATGAAAAATACTCTTCAAACATCGCAGAATACAATAAAAAATATTGCAAGAGATTTGTTGCAACTCAAGTATTGATTGCAAGCGGTTTAAAATCTCAACTCCACAAAATTGGGACAGAGTCACCTCGGTCTACCGTACCAGGAAATTAGAGGTAGAAGTGAATGGTGAAAATATGTTGTTTTATTTTCAATGTAAAGACTAGATTCAAGATTCATTTATTGTCAGAACACTTTAACAAATGCAAGACGTAGTCAACAATTCAATAAGAAATTCTAAAATATAACAATGAACGTCAATAGTCAGGATCATAATATATACTACAAAAATAAGACAAAGATCGGCAAATTTTATAAAATAAAGGGAACATTTTTAAAACAGGTATATCACAGTCACGAAAATACAAAGACATCACCACAAATCCACATAACCATATGGACAGCAGTCAATTAGATTCTTTTTAACACAGATCTCAAAACTACCTATTTTAAGCTGCGTTTACACCGGAGTTAATAACACAAGTTTTTAACATTTTTGTTATCAACTGATGTTAATAACATCATGTTGAGTTGCGTTTACACCATGTGGAGTTGATAACATGAGTTATTAATAAAAAGTTGTCAACTTGACTGAATCGATAAAAAATTCTCTTGAAAAAAGTTGATAACTCGTGTTTTCAACAGAAAATTCCTTGTTATTAACAAGATTTATGTTATCCATTGAGAGTCGGTAACTTTTGTTAATAACAGGTTACTATCTTCCCCGCAACACCCTCGCCCAGCATCCCTACCCTACAACTACAGCTGTTTCCTAATAACTATACAGCTGCAGACAAAACACGAGACAAAGTTATTAACTTTTGTTGATAGCAAAACTAGCAGCGAAAAGAAAATGTTACTAACTTATGTTGAAAACTTTTGTTTTAAACTCTGCTGGTGTAAACGCATTATAATTCATTTACATTAGATCAGATGAAGATCATTATTTTAATGATCACACACATGTTTCAAATCAAATTTGAAGACAATTTTTTACTTTCCTTGCCCTATTACCATAGGTAAGGAAAGTATTGCTTTCCGAAAAAAATTAAGGTACCCAAATTTCTATACGTTTCAAGGTCCCCTGAGTCCGAAAAAGTGGTTTTTGGGTATTGTCTGTATGAGTGTATGTGCGTCTGTGTACACGATATCTCATCTCCCCAGTTAACGGAATGACTTGAAATTTGGAACGTGAGGTCCTTACACTATAAGGATCCGACACGAACAAAATTGATCAAATGCAATCAAAGATGACGGCTAAAATGGCGAAAATGTTGTCAAAAACAGGGTTTTTCGCGATTTTCTCGAAAACGGCTCCAACGATTTTGATCAAATTCATACCTGAAATAGTCATTGATGAGCTCTATCAACTGCAACAAGTCCTATAGGTATCTGTAAAAATTTCAGGAGCTCCGCCCCATCTATGCAAAGTTTGATTTTAGATTCTCAATTATCAGCCTTCATATACAATTTAAACAAAAAATTTCAACTGGAAAAGATTGAGCATGAAAACCTCTGCAATTAATGTTCAGTACTATTTTCACCTAAAATTGAAAATAAGCTGGAAATTCGAGAAAATGTGATTATTAAATTGCAAACTGTTGGCAACTGTTGGTTCTATTAAATTATTATTCACTACGAAGAGATAGCAGACCTCGTGTGTCTCCAGCGTTATTCCTCTATCACCAGCTGTCTCATATCTTTGAATAGTAGACTTGAGATGCGCGGGAACACTAGCGTCAGGTGATCAATTTTGATAACGGCAAGGAAAGATATGTGTGAGTGCGCCACACCAGATTTTTGCTTTTTATTCCGGCTGTTATATCATATAAATAGTCTCGTTACATGAAATCATATGGAAGTCAATTATATTGATAACAAGATCTTGTTAATAACAAGAAATTTTCTGTTAGAAACATGAGTTATTAACTTTTGTCAAGAGAAATTTTTGACGATTCAGTCAAGTTAATAACTCGTGTTATTAACTCCAGTGTAAACGCAGCTTTAATATCACATTCTTTGATATGAGCAGGACGTTTATGTTGAATAACCTCTTTCCAAATTCAACAAAACTTTTCAAAGATAAATGGTAATTGCACTGTGATAATCTTAAGTGCTTTTGCTTGTCTTGTAAAATGATTGTGAATATTACTATTTATCTTATGGGTAAGATGGATAGTTTTTTTTCTGGTATACATTAGACATTTAACCACATACGGTAGCATAATATTTAGTTTTTTAAACAGAGGTCGACAATGTGCTCTACTATCTACTTTACAAATGATTCTTATAGCCCTTTTTTGTACAACAAAATGTTCTTCATATTGGTATCCCTCCCACATGCCAAAATACCATATACAAGAGGTATGACTGAATGTTAGCATTATATACAGCTACCAACACATCGATGCTAACAATATTAACTTTATCTACATATCATAAAAATACCTCTAGATATTTTCATACCCAATGAAACAATATAATTATGCTTTTCCCATTTCACATTACTCTGCAATGTGATGCCAAGAAATTTGACAAATAATATCAGTCTTACAACCAAAGACTTTAAAGAGATATCTTTAAGGTCTTTGCTTACAACCAATGTCAAAATCTAACAACTGGGTATTATCTTTATTGAGACAAAGAGAGTTAGCAGCTGTCCAGTCATCAATATAGTCGCATTACTCTGCCCCAATACATTCAAATTGGTAATAGTTATTTGTATATCTAGAGTGAAAAGTACTGTTTTTTCTCCCTGAGGGAAAAGTTTGAAGCCGAGGGCAACAATTTTCCTGAGGGAAAAAACATTTTTGACTCATGATATACACAACATTTTTCCTCCACCTACATTTTTAAACGTACATGACCAAACAATGTGTTACAACATGATATAAAAAGTAAACAGAAACAGCTGGCTTGTAATCACAGGTCTCCGCCGACAGGGCTATCTGTCGGCAAAAGTTGTAACAACAATGGCCGCCACAACTACGCTATGATGAAGTTCCCGTTTCAAATTTGATTAATGAAGAATATTCGTTGGCTGGTATTTTTAATAACATGGAATAAAAAAATTTACATTTTTTTAGTATAGTGATATGAAGTTTGTAATAATTTTAGCATACAAACATAAATTTCATATATTGATCAAATGTCTGGTTGAGGCATTGATATAGAGAATAAGATTAAGAAGAGCGATATCCGCTATGATGCCACTGCGCTAGTGTAGCTACCAGAAATTTCGGGCAAGAAGTCGGGTATTTGTATTCACTGTGTAGAAAAAGAGCCTTTTTCAAATGATAATATTTTTTTATTGAAGCAATAAAAAATATTCAAAGTTTGGTAGTTTCATGCAGTGCTTATGGATGTACGAATCTGCATGCACCAGATAAAAATATTTCTTTTCATACATAAGTATTTTTATATTTTCATCGGTCATGTTTCATGCAGGCTTAGGTTGATTCATTATCATTATTTGCCAAGTAATAAAATATAAGTTTCGGTAATATTATAATAAATATTTTATTTCCATAGATCCAATATAGGTATCCATATTCCATTCCATTAATTTGTCTTATATTGTAATATTTTGTGAACTATGAAAATATTGTATGCAAAATTTGTATTATAAAAAATATTATTTGCTAAAATTGTCTATAAATTCTTCATCTATGCTGCTGTTGTTTTATTTTTCCCGTTCTTATAATATGTAGTTATTTATTATCTTATATTAAATATAGGAGTATAGAGTATAGTTAGTACCTAAACCTATACTTAAGTTGCAAAACGAATGGATACAGTTTCACGAAATATTGTGATAACAGTTGATTTATTATTATTTGCCATCTAATAAAATATACGGTAATATTAGCGTTCTATAATAAATGTTTTATTTTCCATATCCTAAATACATGGTAATAGGAAAATATTGTAAAAATGAGATTCATTTGCTAATAGAATGGATCAAAATCTGTAGTGAGGTAGGTTCACTAAATTAGATGTTTGGTCGAGTTAAAAATAATGTTCAATGAACAAATCATTGTATCATATGGTAATGGAAATGACGAAAAGTTGAAAAAAATATATATTGAAATCCATCAAGTATGTCGAAAGATATAACGCAATGAAAGTCGATGTTTTCCCATATAAGTCTGTCTGGGCGCCTGACTTCTTGCCCGATATTCAATGGCGACGAGAAATGAAGGAGGCATCATGCTTCCAAACGCTTGAAGGTATAGCTTAGTCATCTAACTATATATATCAATGGGTTGAGGTATTGCATTTACTTGTTTTAATGACTACGGTACTCTATATGCTTCCTCTTCTGAGCTTAGACCTTCTAACCTATTACCACATTACAATGTACCTAAGTTTTTTAAAATAGAGATGCTTCCCATGTTATTTAAATGGAGTCACTTTTCATCCCTAGGGAGTTTTTCTGTTTTTTACTACCGAGAGCGAAAAAGTGACACTTTAGTATTATGTTTCAGGGAGTAAAGTAAGTACTTTAGACAGTAGCTGGAGGAAAAATCTTTTCACACTTAATCTGGACTGCCAGATCATCAGCAAACAAAAGCCTTAATATCTCCATTACTTATAACTGCTGGCAAGTCATCAGTATAAATAATGAAGAGTATAGGTCCAAGCAATGTACCTAGAATACAAGGTAGTGGCCACGAAAATATGCGCAGAAACAAATCCAAACCAGCTGGTTGGTGTGACGTCATTGGTGCTCTAAAAGTCTATTCATTCTATCTTTTCAATGTTAAATTGAGCAACTTTGTAAGTATTTTTCTCACTCAAAAAGTACATAACTTTTAAGTCCCATCGACATTCCCTACGATTTATACAATATTTATATTCATTTTTTTCAGAAATTCAATTTTGGACGGCTGGATCTTTCAGAATGATCAATTTTGTAAGAGCCTGCACATCGAATACCTGTTGATCTCTTATTGAAAATTAACTTGCTTTCCCTGGCTCTTTTGTAATTCAATTACTCAATGCTAATGAATTTGATAAATCGATCATTGAATAAGGAATTAAAAACGTGAAAACATTAATTAGAGTATAGGCCTAATATTATTTCTCTCAAAATCCTTGATACCTTGTCTGTGTAGCCTACTGTATATTAGGCCTACATAGAATCAGTAGAACATCTTGCCGGTTCAACATATTTAATCCTTTAGGAGTGCACTCTTAATTCAGGAAAAAAAATGATATACACATATCCATATACTTGAGCAGGTGATAGTTGTGTGTTACGGTCATATACAATATTTATCTTTATTTTTCTCTAGCAGCTTTGTAAGTCTTTTTTAAAAATGTACATAACTTTCAAGTCCAATCGGCATCTCCTACGATTTATACAATATTTATCTTCAATTCTTTTACAAATTCATCACTTTTGAACGCCTAGATCTTCCAGAATGCTCGATAATGTAAAGGCATACCGGTTTGAAGATAGAAACCTCTCATTTGATACTACGAAAAGGGATCCTTGAAGGAATGAATAGATTTAATTTGGCAACATTTGAAAAGATGAATGGCTTCAAAGGTTTTCTACTGGAGGTTTTTTATTCAAAGTTTTAATATCCCAACAATTATAAAGTTGAAAAAAGGTACTGAATGTAGTCTATTTCTCCTAGGGTAATACTTTGAATGATAATAATAGGCCTATAGTTTATCAATCACTGTTTTATAATCATAATAATTAGGCTTGGCTTGAATACTTTAATATTTATTTTGAGCTTTCTCGTTATTTATTACGTTGTACACATTCAAGCTGTTTCTTTTGTTTATCGTGATATTCTTCTACAAACTCAACCAATATGTATCCTTTCAAAACTGATTCTAATTCCAATCTCAGTCCAGAAGACATATAAAGGAAAAGCTAATATTAATTTGATAAAAATGGAATCAAGAGCGGTTGCAGAGAATAAAGGTTGTTAGTGCAGGGCATTCCATCAGAAGGAGAATGTTCATGATCAATGGATGAAGATGGTAAGCGCACCACTTTCCTTCCTTATGATATTATATTATGATATTTAATGATTTTGTTTGTTATAAACAATCAATTGGATTGATCAAAAATTGAATTTCAATTGAATTTTTGATAAAGAACTTTGGGTTCGAAATTATTTCTACTCAGTGACCAAGGCACAATCTAGAAACATAATTTTCATCACATATACATCACTCAAACTCTATGTGGTAGAAAGCCCCAATATGGAACAAAAGAGAGTATGGGGTGATAGTATAACACTCACATCATGAATGCATTATAAACTGAATAAATTGAAATTTGAAAAAATATCTTTAAATATGCCCAACTATTATCTCTCCGGTTATAGGAAAATAATGTGGAGATTGAAAAGAATTGGAATTCACCACACATTATCTTGTTTCAAGTGTATGAGAGTTCAATTTCTAGAATAGAAATGCCCTTAGAGTTGGTTGAAGATATTGTCATCCTTTCGTAGTCTTTCAAACAGGCATTCAACCGATCACTTGTCTTATAGAATTATCAAGTTTATTAGAAGGAATATATTGTAGGATACTTATAGTATGAATTCATATTCATCCGTATACTTTTCAATGTAAGATTCATTTTCATTAAATACATTATTATTGGATCATGAACAGTTGATTTTTCCTTTCACAAGTAAATGAAGAATGAATGAGAGTTTTACAATAAGAGAACAAGTATCAATTGTTTCACAGTACGAGAGCATATATTCAATACAATTCTCAATAAATTATTGTAAATTCCCCATGCGGTATGTATGCTTTAATATATATTCGCCCTTATATTTTGTTGTAGTTTTCAATTAGAGAGATTCAACCAGAAAACTATTTCCTGATCAAGTATGTGAAAGCCATAATTTTCCTGAAAAAAGAGATCCTCCTAAGGGATTAGGCAAGATGTTCTATTGATTCTACATATGGAATATGATATTTCATCTTAATTTTGAAAATTTATTTTTAAATAATAATTTCTTGCTTAATAAAATATACGGTAACTGATTATTTTAAACGAGAATGTACAATAATTAATATTCCATCAATAAACATGTATCAGCTACCGTCTATAAAATACATTGACAAAACAGAGGATCGGCAACGTTGTTCTCCTATCTTTCTCCACTGCCATTATTACATGTACCTCACTATAATATTACTTAATGGATTGAATTTCATTAAATTACTCAAAAAATTAAATTCAAATCATGAATGTTTTTCGTTTTTTAAATCAATTTAATTTGATGTTTGAAAATTAAATATTTTCTGAGCTCTCTTTGGCATGGCCCCATGCCCCCCCCCCTCTGGAGCCGCCACTCCACCATTGAGTGCACGTTGGGAGTTGCATCTTGCATGTAGTTGCTCACTGCTGACTGCTCACACTGAACGCAACCAGTACAGAGTACCGTTCATGCATAGGCCTATGTGTTCCTATTGCTCTTTCAATAGTTTATTTCTCATTATGGCATATTCACGATTGGCCACACATAATCAAACGTGCTCTTGCACATGTATGCATCCAATGTGATTACACCCTAACTTTATTTTGTGCTTGTGTGTATAATATACACATTAAAAATGAAATCAATAATTTAATATGACGTGATCACCGTTCACGCAATATAGCACTCACTCATTCGATTCAGTACCTACAGTAAACTTTTAAAATGAATCTCAGTTGCCATTATTACCAACTCAGTTGGTAAAGTAGGAGAAAAAAAATGAGCTCAGAGTTTTGTGCTGAGCGTTTGTCAGTGCAGAAATTCAAGTTGCCCAGTTATCTCCCGCGAAACGGAGCGCATGCGTACTGGTGCTGAAACCTGTCGGAAGTGAATGGGATCGTCTATTGTCCCTGACATCCGCTTGAGTTCACAGTTCAGTTCAGTCGTTCAGTGTTTAGTCAGCACTCAGCACTCGGTGTTCGGGCTAAATGTTAGCCAATATATGGTCGATGTCTTAGTTCTGTATTTCTTTCCAACTGCTCTGATAAAAATGCATTTGATAATCATGAGCTGCAAAACCTCGGCTGCGGAGAGAGATCGTTATGCCAACGGCAAGCAATACCCGGTTCACAATTGAATTTGAGGCTACACATATTCGCTAGCTGCAATGCTAGGCCCGTTCAGATTGCATACGCCTCGATAACCTATGAACTTGTCATCGGGGCGCAAGCTCTCTTTTTACGCAGGCCGCTTACATTATTGTGATGGAGTATTAGATTTTCGTGTGTGTGTAGTGATATTCACCATGTCTGGCTCCAAGTCGCCTTTGGCTGTTCAACTCAAAACAGTCCAAGTCCCGAAATGCATGCAGGAGGGAGAAAAATTCATCAAGTGGGATGAGGTAGGTCTATGTAAACAAGCTGGTCTCTGCTTTATCAAAATTTTACTTCATTCTGTATACCTGTTGTTGAGCTCACAAGATATTGCTCCTCGACTTGTTGAATGGGTGATGGGTCGATTGCATGCTATTTGCTGTGATATCTGCTGCTGGCTGCAGCTGCGAAGTGCAGAGATATCTGTTGCATTGTATGATCCCTGATCTGGTGCTGGGCACTGGGCAGTGTGCAAATGCCAGTGCCCTGTCCCTGTCCTGTGTTCAATGCCTCATTATTACATTGCCACTTACACCATTCACCTGAGCAAATTATCGGTGCTCACAATTATTATAGCTAGGAATTTATTAATTTTATAGTACCCTAATTATTAAATAACTACAAATAATAAGTATTTATTAATTTTACAGTACCGTACTGGTAGTTATAACATTGTTTTAATTTTATAACATTGGTGCTCAAGGTTAAAAATACATATATACGTTATTTTTTACAAATAATAATAATATATATATACCGTATTCGTCTCTTTCCTGAGATTGCCATTACAAACTTGAAATACCTAGAGAAGATATGATATAGTAGGTACCATTTGTCATTTTTGTCATTAAATATTCAATAGAATATTGTATTGAAAAGACTTTGATCAATTAGTGATGGTCTTAAAATGTATTCTTTGTTATAATTATTTATTTACATTACGTTATGGTACCTACATAGACCTTTGTGGAGGCAATCAGGTATAAACCCGAATATTGCTTTCTAAATTGAATTTTTAACATTCCAATTTAAGTTATAGGCTATGAAAGAACTATTAACTTGAAGTACCGGCAACTTGAATTTTACTTGGAAAATCACAATGAAAGATACTTGTAGACTAATGAGGAAAGTAGCATTAATTAGCTAGGTACCTATATCAGTTGAAATAATGCAAAAAGTACTAGTAGTTCTGTGAACAGTAGACCTCACGCAGTATTCTCATCCACAAGTACCTGATTGAAACCATAGACCTTATGGAAATACAGCAATAGGAATAGACTGGCTTCTCCTCACATCTGTGTAATCACTTGTCAGCTGATTTATGATGAATAATTCTATAGTCTGATTTTTACTCTAATATTGGCGTATGCAGGAGGCTCCTTTTTCCTTTTATATTATCCTTGAAATGCAAAATTTCAAAAAACCTTGTATATAAGTCGACGTGCAATCAAAGGAACATAGCCTAAGTGTCAAATTTCATGAAAATCTATTACCGCGTTTCGCCGTAAATGCGCAACATATAAACATTCAAACATTTAAACATTAAGAGAAATGCCAAACCGTCGACTTGAATCTTATACCTCACTTCGCTCGGTCAACAATAATATGTTATTGAACCAACGTTAGTAGACAGTTTTGATATTGAACGATAAATTGAAAAAAGTTCGTATAGCCTTCCATAAACTGTAATAATTTATGTATGAAATTGATAAAATATGCATTTTAAGGGAGAGTAAAAGAAGAGAGTGTACAAAAAAGGGCTTCACTATAAGTGGTTCTGATGAAATTATCAATCTGGAGAATTCATTTAATTACATTGAGTACTGGTATGTCATTGTAATTTATTTTTTAAGGTTTTAAGACTATCAGCAACACATCAATTCCACTTCAAAGATAATCTATTAATATAGAAACTCGATTGAGATAGAGAAGTACCTGTTAACTAAAAAAATAAATTATTATTATTATTTACCTGTTAACTGACTGACCTGGAAATAAAAAATAAAGTATGGTATCTGCGCCTTGAAAGTGGAATGGATTGGGTAAATAAAATTTAGAAGTAAAGGTGAATTTATTCTATTGTGAAGGATGTTGTGAAAAACATAATCGATAGTAACTCCTGTCTACTCTTCAAGGAATGCATCAGGAATGTCCCCCTTGAGATCAACTGATGTGTAATCAATAGAACAAGTATGACCAAATTTCTTGATTTAAATAGCCTATACGGTAAGTTACCTCAAGTATTTATAACTCTCCAATCGCGTGGTTGCTGTAATATGTGTGAATATGTGGATTCCACACTGGAGCTGCATACTCCAACACATTCCCAAACAGTCTTCAGCTATATAGGTAAAGGATTGACCTCCAATTTCCGTAACATAAGAACATCTTGCATCCTGTAACCCATCGTTTGATTAGAGGTGGCTATGTTACTACTCCTATTAATAATATAATTATTATTGTATTGTAACTATAAAGTTAGGTTTTAAACTCTAGAGATTTATTAGAATTATTTACAAATATCTCTAGAAATAATGACTGGAAAATGCTGTCTTACACTAATTTACTACAATACTTTATTATTGGATTTGTAGAAATATGTAGAATTGATTGCAGACAATCTTACTAATTTTCTTCTACCTGTGAAGTGAATCTTCCAAAATTCATTCTACCGTGTTTTGTATTGCTGAAGAGTTTAGGTTAACTGGGTTTCAGTAATTATTCAATCAGTTTAGAAAATTTAGCCCACTGCTATTTTTCAGAAGAAATGTCATTACTTGGCTTAATCAGTGTACGACATCCTACCATAATGTCCTGAACTGAGGATAATAAATTATTGCGATGGAAATCACATTTAGCTGTTATATTTTATCAAATATTCTGAATCGATTAATAATTCAAAAAATGTAACTTGAAATCTTTTAATGATAGTAAATAAACTGTGTTGCATTTCAACTTTCTATTTTGGCTGTCTGGAATGAGTCACGGAAGACATTGCTATTAATGGTATCATGACTATCGGATAGAACCATCTGGTGTGTGTAAAAATGAACCCCATGCTACCGTTAGGTTAGGATGGGTTGATATCAGGTTGGCAATCTCTGGGGAGAAATAGATCAGATTTTATTACAGTTCGACAGCTCAAAGTAACGTTTACATAGGTCCCAAACGCTTGTTTATGACTTGTTTTCGCCATGAGAAATTTTCTCGTTTTATCGGAGCATCTAGCTAACAGACGAGAAGGAGGCGAATGCAAAGTCGGGTAAATGCCGGCCGAATCTAGAGCTCAGTGCTCCTGGCTACTCATCAGGATATTCCTTTTCCCAGTAGAACTCTGGCTACTTTGCAGTATCTCTTATAAATTCAACTTATATTATAAGAACGTACATAATAATCAACTTGTGTAGAATTGAACTTCATCCTAATACTTTATCATTTCGATTCATAAAGCGAATATTATAAAATTTAGAATTGGCATTGAACTTTATTCCAACTTATTAAATCACAAATTATTCTCATTAATATTTTAATAATTATTCTTATTAATCACTTATTATATCCCAAATTACAGTATTAAATTAAACTCTATACTAATTCTATACAGTATGTTTAACAATCTATAATTTTATTTACTTCTGTTCAATTATATTAATGAGAAGTAAGACACCCATCTGTACTTATAAAGTATGCTATTATTGGGAAATAATTAAAAAAAACAAAATATTTTGCTATTTTAAATATGCTGGAAGTTTGAATCGTGTTCTAATTGGTAATCTAAAACTCGGTCAAAGAGAATAAATAGTAGCTGTTGTTGTTGTTTTCAACTTTCCATTTTGAGTCTTTTTTGCTTTCAGTAAAATAAAACGTCATTCAAATGAATTAAATAAATAAAATGAATGAGAGTGTCCTGAAAGAGTATTCTAAATTTGTATTTCATTTTACTTACTAAAATAGATTTATACTGAAGAAGTTATAGTAACATACTGGTGGGACATCACTATCATTTGTAAATTATATTGAAACTTGTATTTCGTATTCAGCTTAGTAGATATCGTACCAGTTCATAGAACAGAGTAGACATTATTTATTTGGTCTGTAGAGTATTGAAATAAATTGAATATGGTAGGTAGTTCATTTTGAAGTGCAACTCAAAGACTTGGCACATTCAATGTTCTGGATTCTATGTAGCCTAACTCTGATGTTCTTTTAGGTTCTTGATATGGATTAAATTTATCCTCTCTTTTAAGAAATAATTTTGTTATGATTTATATCTTGATTATTAAAATCATTCAGTTATCTACTACTAATTTAGTACCTTGAGTTATTCCACAAAATATGGAACATGTTTGAAATAGACGATTCATTTCAAGTGTTGAGATATAGGCCTAATCGATGATAATTCTGTAATTTTAAATTAAAACATGTCCCAGTTGGTATTCAGTATGTTTTTTAGAGCGTTTCATGTGTTTTTAATGCTGTTGCCAAACTCTAGTGTTGATTTATCCATTTTAAATCGAATAAGTTAAATCTTAGTTCATGATTGACCGAGCGAAGTGAGGTCTAAGATTCAAGTCGACGGTTTGGCATTTCTCTTAATGTTTAAATGTTTATATGTTGCGCATTTACGGCGATACGCGGTTATAGATTTTCATGAAATTTGACAATTATGTTCCTTTTTAAATTGCGCGTCGACGCATATACAAGGTTTTTGGAAATTTTGCATTTCAAGGATAATATTAAAGGAAAAAGGAGCCTCCTTCATACGCCAGTATTAGAGTAAAAATCAAACTATAGAATATTATTCATTATAAATCAGCTGTCGAGTTGACTATAAATCGCATGCCATGACGTATGCAATTCAATATCTCAATGTAACTTGAAAAAAATCAGCAGCTGTGTAGACTGTAAAAGGCATGCCTCATTGCATGCCTCATTGAATGCAATGTTTATGCACCATTAAATAGGATGCAAAGAACTTAAATATAACAGCTTGTCTGGGCGCCTAGATGTCTTCTGGTTTTCTCGCGCTAAATTCCGGAAAGTGTTATAATAATTATGATAATTAAATCTTGTGTAAGCATGATTTGATCAAATAGTTGGTGTGTCAGTGTGGATGTGCATATGGTTTGGGACGTCGTTCAGTTATAAATGTTATTTATTCTGTTGATAAAAGTTTTGTTCATTATTTGTTATTATATTCTTTAATTTTTATAAGTTTTGGAATTTTGAATTCTCAATTTGTTTTATTACTTTCCTTGCCCTATTACCATAGGTAAGGAAAGTATTGCTTTCCGAAAAAAATTAAGGTACCCCAATTTCCATATTTCTTTACGTTTCAAGGTCCCCTGAGTCCAAAAAAGTGGTTTTTGGGTATTGGTGTGTGTGTGTGTGTGTGTGTGTGTGTGTGTGTGTGTGTGTGTGTGTGTGTGTGTGTGTGTGTGTGTGTGTGTGTGTGTTGTGTGTGTGTGTGTGTGTGTGTGTGTGTGTGTGTGTGTGTTGTGTGTGTGTGTGTGTGTGTGTCTGTGTACACGATATCTCATCTCTTAATTAACGGAATGACTTGAAATTTGGAGCTTAAGGTCCTTCCCCTATAAGGAACCGACACGAACAATTTCGATCAAATTCAATTCAAGATGGCGGCTAAAATGGCGAAAATGTTGTCAAAAACAGGGTTTTTCGGGATTTTCTCGAAAACGGCTCCAACGATTTTGATCAAATTCATACCTAAAAAAGTCATTGATAAGCTCTATCAACTGCCACTAGTCCCATATCTGTAAAAATTTCAGGAGCTCCGCCCCATCTATGCAAAGTTAGATTTTAGATTCCCAATTATCAGGCTTCAGATACAATTTAAACAAAAAATTCCAAGTGATTGGGCATGAAAATCTCTACAATTAATGTCCAGTAACATTTTCACCTAAAATTGGAAATAAGCTCGAAGTTCGAGAAAATAAGATTATTCAATTTGCAAACTGATGGCAAGTGTTGATTCTATTAAATCATTCAGTATGAACAGATAGCAGACTTCATGTGTCTGCAGCGTTATTGTCCTGTCACCAGCTGGCTTAGATCTTCGAATAGTAGACTAATTTAGATGCGCGGGAACACTAGCGTCAGTTGATCAATTTTTCATAACGGCAAGGAAAGTTGTGTGAGTGCGCCACACCAGATTTTTTTACTTTTTTCAAAAGTATTTGAAATCTTTGTAATTTTCATTTTTGAATTAAGTGGTATTTTTGTTGCTCGTATTATTTATTATTGCATAAGTTCGTATTATTTTTATCATTGTTTATCTTTTTTCATTGTATCTCTACAATTTTTATTGTTAAGGAGCCATATTTAGGGAAACCCGTTGTCTCCATTGTGAATGAATAAATAAATGAAATAATGAACTATTTATTGCGTGCAATAACATGCATGCAATTAATAACTAAAATAACAAAATATTGTCTCTCGAACTTTCTCTGCTTTGAACTTGGGCTATCCTGTTGCCAGTATGTCTTGAAGGAGATTAGCTTTTGATGTTAGCATTTTTATACACCAACCCCAACAGTCATCAGCCGTTTTCAGACCGATATCTCGCCGACACGACATACAGACAGGATTTACTCTGATGGACAGTATAAGAGGAGGCTGAGGTTTATAACTGCGCGAGGTCCAATGTTCGCAGACCTACTAGTTAGACTGCCTCTAGTTGACCGAGCGAAGTGAGGTCTAAGATTAAAGTCGACGGTTTGGCATTTCTATTAATGTTTAAATGTTTGAATGTTTATATGTTGCGCATTTACGGTGAAACGCGGTAATAGATTTTCATGAAATTTGACAATTATGTTCCTATTTAATTGCGCGTCGACATATATACAAGTTTTTTGGAAATTTTGCATTTCAAGGATAATATTAAAGGAAAAAGGAGCCTCCTTCATACGCCAGTATTAGAGTAAAAATCAAACTATAGAATTATTTATCATATATCAGCTGACAAGTGATTACACAGATGTGTGGAGAAGTATTTCCATAAGGTCTATAGTTTCAATCAGGTACTTGTGGATGAGAATACTGCATAAGGTCTACTGTTCACAGAACTACTCGCTAGTATTGCGGAAACCAATACCTACTATTACTTCAGGCCCCACAACTAATTAATGACGTCATAACATGTAGATTCATTCTTCCTGGATCATAGTAGTTTCTACTAGCTTATCAAATGTATGCTCTCTAACTTTTGTTATACTGTATCGATTTTTTATTGGATGGAATACTATCTAAATTACAGATTAAAATAAATTTTTATTTTATTAAATATCAATTTTATTGAAATAAAAACACTTTATCTCACAAATGCAATTATTTATCCATACTTTCAGCTTGATAGACATAGGCCTACCCGATTCAGTGATAGAGCTATTGATAAATTCATCTCAACCAAAAATACTTAATAATAGCCTGTATCAGAATCGAAGGAGAGGTAAATCAAAGATAAACCAAATTAGATGTAACTCTTTTTTAGGAAAGAGGCTCCTACAAACTTGATCACAATAAATCTGTGGTACAAAGAGACCCATCAAGAGAATGGTTTTCAGTAAGGTAAAACCTTTAATATTATGATGTTATGGACAGTTCCAACACTTTGCATTTACTTTTTAATTTATTAGTTCAAAAGTTCTTTCACACACTTTATTTACACGGTTCTTTCACACTTTAATTAAATTTTTTCACTCACACTTCATTTACACTGTTCTTCTACACTTCATGTGAACCGTTATTTTGTAGAATTGAAGTTTTTTCTTCTTATCGCTCGTATCCATTTTCGTTTCAAAGTTTCATCTTTCGAAAAATAAAATACCTTACGGAAACTTTTGGAGTCTTGTTATAATTCCCGCGACAATTAGGTACGCAACAGTATCCCATGATTTAAAACCCCAAATTCATCATTACTTTTCACAAACGAATATTAGAAGTATGAGAAACAAACCATATTCATTGAAATGGAAGACCGTGAAAATTGAACTTGTAATTCCAATTTTGTTGGAAATTACAATATATTATCAGATGTGATAATAACAAGCATCAGCGCTCTTATTTCGCTTGCTTACCGCCAGTAGATCATCCATCTACATGTGATGACGTCATAGTTTATTAGAGCTTTGGTTGTGGGGCCTGAAGTAATAGTAGGTATTGCGGAAACTCATAGCCTACAATTTTCTTTGCACTCGGTTAGAAAATTGTAACATGTTGATACTGAAAGCACATTCAACCTGTTTGATCTAGTATTCCGGTCTGGTTTATAGTATTTCTGGTCTTTTATTGAAACCATACGAAGCTGAGTTTAAAACGGTTTAGATTTGCTGGTAGATTGAACTTGAATCAGCAGAGTTACACAAAAAATGATTATGAATGTGATCATAGCTTCATTATAATCTTAGTTGAGCGATGCATAGCTACATACATATTGTATTGAGATTCACGTTATAATGTCAACACCAGAATAAAAGTGGTGATGCTATTCTGTCATTAGACAACACAGATAGCTCTAAGGCTTGAGACAACAGTTTGATCAACGATTTCAACATTTTAAAAGCATATCAAATAATTATGGTACAATAATTCATCAACTCTCTTTTGTAGAGAGTATTCTATGCAGAATAATTTGCAGCTTGTGTTGTAAAACATTTTGGTGGAGATCAGGTTTCATGAAATGGAATTTGTTGATTTTAAAAACGATCTGTCTCTCAGATCACTTTCTACAACTGGAAATATTTGCCCTCAAGTCCCCAAAGAAAAATATCCAAATATTATTCTATAGTTTGTTTAAAACTACTTCATACTTCGCCTGGAGGGGCGAACTAAAGTTGGTGGGAGCTGACAAACCAGTTCAGCCAATTGGAACGGGAATAGAACCACGCGGTAGTCATGGCAACAGGCATAGATGCCAGATTGTTTCACCCACACGCACAGTATCGCACACGTGCATTCTGAACCATAACTTCGCCAGAGAAGGTTTGCTCTGCGTTTGTCTTGCGTATGGTCAGTGTTCTGCGTAAAATAATCACTATTATTAGATTTATAGAGTTGTGAGTGTGTCTTTTGATTGTACAGTGTGCGTGAGTGTGTTTTTTTAAATATAAGTTACAACTAAAATTTTCAAGTGTACAATCATTTTATTGTGTATTCAATATATTTATCCGTGATGGAAAGTGGAGAAGCTAGGAGAAAGAGAGGTCACTCTAGTGTTCAGCCTGCTAAAACACCTCCTTATCCTAAAATTGGCCAAGGAACTGCTCTACGAAGTCAAACACGTGAACTTGTAGTGAAAGTGAGACGTTTTTTCCAGCGAGGAAAGGAAAATGGGGGTATATTAATACCAGTTGAAAGAGTATTAGACAGAACTGTAGCTGCGTTAGGCATAAGTAGAAGTACTGTAAATTCTATTTGTAAGGAAAAGGAGAAGCAAATTAATGAGACTCCTAATACTGAGACAACATTGGAAACACCAGGTAAGAAGAGAAGGGGCCGAAAACGTGTAACTGAAATTGATGGTTCTCAACAGGAAGTAATCCGACGTCACGTGTATGATTATATGCATAGGAAAGTTCATCCTATATTAACAAACTGTTGATTTCTCTGAAATTAAATTTCATCTCTTGACTCACAAACTATTACTTATTAATATCTTCATTACTCCGTGGTTGAAGGGAAATACTCACATATTATGTGAAACATCTTATTAAGACGTCTCACAGACGTATAGGCCTACTTCAGCTATGAATATTATTTATACTCATTAAGGTCAAAATAAGTAATGTCGACTATGTAGGCTCATATTGTGTCCCTTTGTGTTTTGTAAATCAGTTAATTCTTCATCACAGACACACTTTTCTCTATGTATTTAACACGACATGCAGTCAAAATTTATCTTTTGACTGCATGTCGTGTTAAATACATAGAGAAAAAGTGTTTTAATACATCGCAGCTCGGAATGGATCAAGGAACCATAATCATTATTATAGAGTTTTCTTGTACCCAAAATTGATTTGATGGAAAGTACCTACTGACCGCCTCTTCTTTCCCCGTCTGTAGGATAATAAGAGAGTACTCATTATTCTCACTCGTGAATGACCGTGTAAATACGGCAACACCGCGGCAGCTGCATCCCACCTTTTCGCTACTCACCGTATCCCTCCAAGTACGAAGTAAATTAAAACACACTATAGTTGCATTGAGGTTGAAAGCCGTGTTCAGCTCTATTTACTTGTGTGAAGCATCTCTTTCAAGTAGGTATGAAATTCATAAAAAATCGATATAGGAACAGACTGATGAACTGATGTTGGATGTGACTGATGAACATTTGGACTGGAAGGATGTGACTGATGAACATTTGGACAACTGCATCAGAATGGCGGCTACAACGTACACTCCAAACATTAATAAAATACTTGATGACCAAAAAGAGTTCCACTGCTCTCATTGAAAAGTACATTTCAAATTCTGTTATATTTTTTGCTATGAGATAAGTAGATTTCAACACTAGAAATGTTATAGGCGTAGGCCATAAAAGTGTGAAAATTTCATTTTGCAATCCGTACTTTCTTCAGTCTAATACTCATTGCTAGCTCACTAGAAGATTTATAAATGCTATTCTAGCTCACAGGCTCTTAAGTTTGGCGACAATTGGTCTACAACGTTGATGGAAAGATACATTATTTTTCAAGATGTTCGATGTTTTTGAACGGGTAGTATTATAGTCCACTAGACAGCTGATCTATGATGAATAATTCTATAGTCTGATTTTTACTCTAATATTGGCGTATGAAGGAGGCTCCTTTTCCTTTTATATTATCTTTGAAATGCAAAATTTCAAAAAACCTTGTATATAAATCGACGCTCAATTTAAAAAGGAATATACCTGTCAAATTTCATGAAAATCTATGACTGCGTTTCGCCGTAAATGCGGAACATGAATATAAACATAAAAACATAAATTAAGAGAAATGTAAAACCATCGACTTGAATCTTAGACCTCACTTCGCTCGGTCAATAAAATTTTGAATGGAATGAAATCATTCGGAACTATCTATCTTCAATGATTACTGAGTTACAATTTAAAAAAATGAATGAAATCCAGAGAAAAAATCTTTTTTGATAAATTTTTGAACGAGTGTTAGCGAGTTCTCACTTTTGACTTACTGAAGGCCAAAGTCGTTGTCCGTCTGTTTGTATGTTCTACAATAACTTGAGAAAGAATATATCAATCAGCTTCAAATTTTGAACACATATTCATCAAACCTTTTTACAGGTCATGTTCGTTAGACAACAAAATTGACTCAATCCTTCGTCCTTTTGCAGGATATAAATATGAAATTGGAAGTGCATAAGAAAAAAATTGTTGTGATTTATCATTTAGTCAGCTGAAGAATTCATTGCATGCAATTACAACAGTTTTCCCATTCATTCATAACATCAGCTGAGGCTACAGTAGTACTCTAATTATCCGAACTCCGACTATCCGAATCGCAGATTATCCGATCACTTTCAGAAAAATATTTGTCCAAAAAAAGTCTGCCCGAAAACGGATGAAGACTGCAAAGCAGCTTACATTGACGGAGATGTTTAAAAAACAATGATTTTTATTTCTAAACTTGTACATAAATACATTTTATTTATATTTACAACATGTGAAAATATCATGTTTCTTTCATTTAATTCAATAAAAAATAGTGCAATATCAAAACGTAGCTTTTTTTCTCTCCAATGGCAATTTTTAAAAAATACTCCGATTATCCGAATACGGTATTTCATTATCCGAATGGGTCCCGGTCCCCATTAATTCGGATAATTGGAGTTCTACTGTATTTGGGAGCTATCACACAGACATACCTTCATGCACTGACACAAGATTTCAGCTGGTTAATATACAACATAATTTAGAAATTTCACATCAACAAAGTGATTTGGGTTGAGATATCAATGTGCTGTTTTCGTCATTCATTTGCTCTTGGAACTCTGTATCTAAATCATGTATCATGAATTTAGATTCATATGAGAGACAAAGATGTTGAAGCGACAGAGTAATTTCTCAATAGTATTTTTTCATTTCAAATAGGAACCCCAATGATGTTTAATATTGTTCTTGCAGAAGAAATATTTAGCTGTTTCCATGATTTTCACCAACTCTGTATGATTAAAAGTTGCGGGTTTCAAAGATTACAGTACAACAGTTCTTGAGCGAGTTTTTCAACCCAGGGGTCACTAGTAGTTTTTGATCAACAGCATTATCTTCCGATTGTCACCATTTACATATATATAATTCAAAGTCTCTCTGGGCGTAATGTTATGCTCTTTGACCTGAAAACAGCTCTATCTCACATAGATTTCAAGGTACACCTGATACAAGGCTACTTGTATTTTTAAATACACCTATACAACAGAGGATCGCAAGGTTTGCCAAGAATATTGTTGCTGTACATGGGAATATGCAAGAGAATCAGCGGCAGTCGCTACGCACAAAAAGATCTCGGCCTCTTTGACTTGGCCAATATTGCTAATGATTATCGATTTCCTATTGCCTAAACTGGACAATATCGATGTGGCAAATATGCGATTTTAGAAAGACGGGTCCAGATAGCGTACAGAACAATTTACATTGTGGATTTGCGATCTCCATACATTGTTATATTGCACAAAGATTTCACTCAGCTAAACTTTTTCTTGAAGGGCTATGACAAGACACAGATCTACATCTACAAGGCCAATCGATGGCCTTGGACCATCGATACTCAACAAATCAACATTACTCCAGCTATCAATGAGATTCCGATTCCGCCCGATTTGTGCGCCAGAATAATGCAAAAAATGACTTCTCGGATCTCCGCTATCCGCTACCACTCCAATTTGAACGTTATCATATTCCATGCTATCGAGGCAAGTAGCCTCATATTCCATGCTATCTATGAGGCATAGATAGACCTCTAAAGAATATAGGTGATCTCATCAATATCTCAGCTTGTTTTATTCAATTTCAAAGATAGGAAACGCTTAATGAAAAACCCTATATGAATTTAGTACTCGTAGAATCAATGCTCTTGTTTATACAATTTAATGGTTAGCATCTTTAAAACTATTTATTGAACTTCCTTGATTAGTCCAGATAAGGAGAGCTTATAGAGGGAAATGTTTGGAAGACAATGTTTGACCCCGAAGTTCTGTTTAGGGTAGTAAGGAGGTAAACATATCAAAAGTCCCCACCCCTACCCCCTGAGCTGGGGGGGGGTAAGGATGGTTCAAAGGTACCATTTTTTGGTTTCTCGCTTATAAATAAAAAACTATGTATCTTACGGACATAACTGTTATATACAAAATAAAAGCTTACCGGTACATAATTTCCTACAATATTCACAACTTTTTTATATCTTCTGTAGTTTTCAAGATACCTGCTATTGAAGGTGTGACATTTTTGAAAAAAATACGTTTGCCTTAATTTTTATTCTTATAACTATCTTTTATATATTTTTTCTCTTATAACTTTTTAAAGATCGGTGGGAATAATCCATGCTAATTATGAGCTTATAGAACATTGAATTTTCTTCAATTTGATGTATAATTTAACACTTTTACGCATTTCCCTACAACTGTTGCAGCAGCTTTAGTGTTGAGTGTGAAATCTCAAGCTAAGCAAAAATAGACCAAATTGAATTGACAAAGGAGTTTGGAGGGAATGTTTTGAACAAAATTTTTGACTTTGCATCTTTGTTGAGACTAGTCCCCATTCCTAAATCATGTACTGAGGGGATGAGGGTGGTTTAAAAATTGAATTTTCAGCTTTTTGCTTCCACGCTCATATCTTGAGAACAGTGCCTTCAACCGACATAACTAACTACTCAAAAATGAAGCGTGACAAATTCTCTACACTTCTTGTTCAGTGTAGTTTTGTCATATTCCCGAGATATTCGCTCTTGAAGGTGTGTATTTGTTGAATTAATAGGTTTTTATGCAATTTTTTGCTATTTCAAGGCTTATAACGATTCAACAATGCATCGTAAAAATCAATGCTTATAGTAGATTTGTAGAGCATCAAATTCTCTTTGTAATGATTTATTGTTTCACTATTCCAAGTTTTCGTTTCATTATTTCAGCAACTTTAATGTAGGGGGTGAAATTTTCAATGCTGCTACAATTGATCATTTGACAATTAAATTTGAAGGGGGTGTCTGTGACACAATTTTTGACTTTGCAGCTTAATTTGAACTATATAGTTAGTAGGTGAACATGGCGAAAGTGCGCATATTTATCCCCTCTGTTGTAGGTGTGGAACAGCTGAGTTCTGAGTTGACACTTGTTGCTATATCTAAAATTTCACCCCCTACATTGAAGCTGCTATAACAATGAAAGGAGAACTTGGAATAGTGAAACAATACATCATGTCAAAGAGAATTTAATGCTTTAGCATGGTGGATCAGCGAATTGAATATACGTAGTAGGTACGCAGAGCATTTCTTCCGTATCATATGAACTTGATGCTCAGCTCATAACTGTTGATGAAGTTGTAATGAAGTTTTCGCTCATATTCTACATTCGAACAGCTTATAAACGATGTTTTAATCAGCCATAAACAAACCTTATTTAGTGTTGTTAGATGTGAATCTTCAGTTTCGAAATGCACTATAGTAGATGTGCGTACTTTCATTTCGGCACTCTCTACCTAATCAAGTTTTGACGTGTTCTAGGGGCTTCAGCTTAGCAGCTACTCTCCTCGGATCCGCCATTGGATAGGGTTAAATTTACCGAATAATGTTCGAAGATTTGCACCTACGGAAATGTTTCTGCACATTACCATTCGATTTATTTATCCCTCTCTGTCTCGCTCAGTATTCTATATTCCCTTACTACTCTCATTTCTCTCTGCCTTGTTAGTGAATCATTTGTGTTGTGTTGTTTGCGTGTGACTTTGCCAGCTTCTTCTCCTGCAAGCTTATTTCGTTACTCAACGACAAGGAGGCGACGGCCAACAGATGAGGGGTTCATGCTGCTGGCTTGTTTGTCTCTTTCTGACAAGAGTAATATATCAGTGCCGCTACCATTGTCGTCACAAGGTAATCTCTTCACCTTATTTTACTTTTTTTTCTTCATCAATCTCTTATTCTTCTTCGTATCATCATGCTATTCAATCCTTCTTTTCTCATATACATTTTCTCTCTCTTCCCCAATTTCTTCTTGCTCGTATCGATTGTGAAGTCCTTGAGATGGCTTTTGGTGACTTGTGCTGCACATAGATGGTCCACATACTTGTTGTGGCAATGCTTGAGGCCTTCAGTGCAGGGATAAATCACGACTTGATTGATGTTGTCACTTTGCCTCTGGAATTGACCATACAACTTGCTCCTTTTCGTTCAACGCCATTTTTCAGCAATTCCTCCACTGTAACCTCTTTGGAAATGAAAGGTACTTGTAAGTTACGTGAAAGGATACCATAAGTGCATTACCAGATTGCTATTTCTATTTCGATCTCAACCAACAAAAATATCATAATAAAAGCTTTTTTGATTTAGAATTTTTCTATTTCAATACTACATTTTAGTATCTACCTAACCTAAAAATGTTCACATTCACTTGATTTTTCATTTCTGATATCAGTTTTTGGGCTGAATCTTGTTGTTAATACCTTCAAAATTGCAGTTTCTATACAGTTTGGATAAATGTACAAAAAATAATTCATTTACCAAATGAATAACATTTCATATTCTTAATTTCTTTTTGATATATTTACTATACTTCTGCTCCAGCTAAACAAAAGTCCGATACATTAAATGAAAAAACTATCTCATCAATCATTTCAATATGGTTTCAAGTCTGTGGTCTCTATTATCTGAAACCGTAACACAGTAAAGTGACATTGTTGCCAAGTGGGGTCTACGTTGAATAAATGTGTTCTTTTTTTCAAGTTGCAAGCTGAGTTCTAATTTGAAAGAGCTTCTTTTGAGTTTGAATACGGTAGGTGGGAACGGAGACACTATAATCAGAGCTCTGTGGAATTCTATTCAGTTGACGCTATTTAAAACTGTTGGCGCCTTGACTGATATTTCTGTCAATGGCATTCAATCCTTCATCTGCTACTTTTTCCAATTTGTTATATGCTTATAAACATTGAACTTCTTTGTCTTCATTCTCATTCAATATCAATTGATATTCTCACCTTTGTATTGTTTTTCACTTATTTGCTGAGTCTGCGGTATAAAGTATTCATCATAGAGAAAATATAGCAGAAGAAGATATCCCATGGTATAGGGCGTTTATGTTCCAAATTCCACTGTAAAATTGAGTCGCTAGTCCTAGTAGTTCCTTTTCGTGAAGCTATGTGTTGCTGTTGGTCTTTCATACTGTGCCGTTCTTAAGCTACGTTTACACTATGTAGCTGGAGCTGCTATAAAAAAATAGCTCTGTTCGGGATTGAGGATATTAAGGTAATAAGAAGAATAAGAGAATAAGACTGTATTAAAATGAAGGACCAGAGGAAGGGGTCAGGATACCACAAAACGCGATGCGAGGATAAATAAATAATAATGAAATTGATAAATGAATATAAATACCTTGATATTGTTCCTTTTCACCACCATACATAATTGGAGCGTTGACTCGTTGGTGTGGCCACACGTAGCGTCGATGATGAATGTCTTGTAGCACTTCTAGGTATTTCACTATTTGAGGTAAAAGGTCGGAATTGAGGTGGAACAATAATTGCGGTAAGGAGTTGAGGTATGAGTTACGGTTTGTCACGGCCGGTAATAATAATATATCATAAGAAAAATGAGAATTAAATGAGGTTTTCCAAATTACTGGTAATAATAAGAAGAGAATATTGTGTAGTGGTTTTAACAAGAGCGGTTTATAATGAAAGAGGAATAGAAGTTTCTCCTAGCAATTCCTCCATACAAATGGGAAACTGGGGTGACGCTTCCACTGAACGCATGTGCTAGATTACAAAGAAAGGGTTACTGTGCAACCACAAGTAACCAATAGAAACCAGTTGAGGCTGGCATCAAATTACATAATATTAATTAGCTAGGGGGGCCTATATATTAATTAACATAGGGCCTTAATATTAATTAACATAGCGGGGGCCTTATCCTCCTAGGGTTCAACAATAAAAATAATACTACAACTGGAGAATAATAATAGAGATCATGATCTATTCACAAGTATGCTAAGCTTGGCATTAAGATCACTCAAAGTTCGAGGGTAGTGGAAACACTTCGTGTGATGGATGAGTCAGAGTTCCTTGTTGAGTCTTCAAGTGTACCACTCCTACAACTCCATCCTTTCCTGGATAGACATCAATAATGCAGGCTAGTGGCCATGTGAGAGGTGGAGTAGGTTGATGGACCATGACAAGATCTCCAACCTGTAGATTGTGATTAGCCTTGTTCCATTTTGTTTTCTGTTGAAGGGTATGGATGTATTCCAAAAGCCATATCTTCCAGGTGTGTTGATGGAGTGCTTCTATAAGTTTCCAGTGTTTGAGGCGATTGAGGTTGACATCTTGAAAATCTTCTTCAGGAATGGCAACCAATGGTGATCCAGTCAAGAAATGACCTGGTGTTAGGGCTGATATATCAGTTAGATCATTTGACAGAGGAGTAAGAGGTCAAGAATTCAGTATTGCCTCTATTTGATTGATGAGCATAGTGAATTCAACAAGTGTCAGTATTTGTTCACCAATGACACGATGGAGGTGGTGTTTGATATTCTTGATGGCTGCTTCCCAGAGGCCACCCTGATGAGGAGCGGCAGGTGGGTTGATGTGGAAAACGATTCCTTGATGAGCAGCAAACTCAGAAAGTAGGATTTGCTTTGACTTGAGAAGAGCCTGGAGGATATTGTTAGCACCAACAAAATTTGTCCCACAGTCAGAATAGAGTTTTTTACAGAGGCCATGCCGAGAAACAAATCTCTTCAAAGCAACAATTAATGCTTCAGAGGACAAGTCAGTTACTACTTCAATGTGGATTGCTTTTGTCACCATGCATACAAAAGCACAGATGTAGGCCTTGGTGATAGAAGTGGAGCGTAGATTATGCACCTTGATGTTAAATGGGCCACCATAATCAATTCCAGTATTGAGGAAAGGACGAGAGGGTGTCACTCGAGGCTGAGTTAGTTGTCCCATTGGTGGAATGTCATGGCGAGGTTTATGTCAAAAACAGACATGGCACTTGAAAATTTGAGATCGGATTATACTGCATGCAGAGAGGATCCAGACATGTTGTGCAAGGAGAGATTGAGTTAATCGAGCTCCAGAGTATAGATATTGTTTGTGGTAGGAATCAATCAGGAGGTTGACCACATGATGACGTTTTGGAAGGATGACAGGATGTTGAAGATCCGCTGATAGATGGGATTGACTTAAGCGACCTCCAACTCGCAGGAGACCATCATCATCGACAAATGGAGAAAGGCGGCGAAGTGAGGTTGATACTGTTGAAGATTTTTCCTTTTTGAGCATGTCAATGTCTTGTCGAAATGCTGAGTCTTGAACTCGCTTGATTTTGTGTTAGTCAATTCCTGGGAAGTGAGAAATCCAAGCCTTTTCTGTGGATGATGAGTATTATAAACGAAGCATAGGATGTAGACCATAACATGCTGAAGTTGGCTGAATAAAGAGAATTTGTGAAGTAGATCCCATTCTTGAGGCACAGTAGCAATAAGAGTGACGGGCAATAGAGGTTTGATTTCATCAGTCTCAGTGAGTTCCACAGGAGTGAATGCAGGAATTGGCCATAGGTCAGGAGGTTCTTGTAGCCAGGATGTGCCTGTCCACCACAAGTTGTGAGAAGGTAATTCAGCAGGAAGTATTCCACGTGAGGCACAATCAGCAGGGTTCTGTTCACCAGAAATATGTCTCTAGCTGTCAGAGGGTACCAGTTCTTGCGTTTGAGCAACACGGTTTGCCACAAAAGTTTTGAGCTGATGAGGAGGAGTCTGCAGCCAAGTCAAGGATACAGCAGAATCACACCATAACATGATAGAAGAGAACTCTAGTTTTTTATGGAAGGTTGAGATTACATATGAGGTCAACTGAGCAAGTAAGTGAGCAGCACACAATTCCAAACGTGGTAGAGTGAGTTTTTTCAAAGGGGCTACTCGAGTTTTAGAAACAAGTAACTGAACATTGGCAGAAGTATCATTCTGTGATGATCTGAGGTATATCACTGCAGCAAATCCACTTTCAGAAGCATCAGCAAAGCCATGTAATTCAGTATTGCTAGACTGAAATGATTTTAGAGCTTGTGGTATTGAAATGTCTTGGAGTGTCCCTGAGGTGTCAACGAAATTTTGCCACATTGCCAGCAATTCAGGAGGCAAATGTTGATCCCAATCTAGACCCTTTGTCCAGAGTAGTTGCATGAAGAATTTAGCCCACAATACCACTGGAGAGAGTGACCACAGGGTTCATAGATCTTGGCAATCATGCTCAATACCTTGCATTTAGTTGTAGCATCATGAGGTAGGTTGAGGTTATATGTAAAACAATCATTTGATGCTGACCACTGGATACCCAAGATTGTGGAGTGAGGTTGTTGATGATCATCTTGAAGAAATGCAGGAGTCTAAAGCTGACCATCAGGCAGGCTGGAAAGAATTGAGTTGGAATTTGAAGTCCATTTTCATAGCTCAAATCCACCAAGTTTGAGGAGTGAGATCAGTATTGTCGTTGTAGTCTTGAAGCCTCTTCTTCAGAGTCTGTACCGGCAATGACATCATCAACAAAGATTTGAGAGCGCAGAATTTCAGCAGCTTCTGGATAGGAGTCACCTTCCTCAGTGGCAAGTTGATGAAGAGTTCTAATGGCAAGATACGGAGAGCAGCTCATTCCATTATGTTACTGTAGTCAACTTGGAGACTGAAGCAAATTGAGTAGGATCAGTACGCCATAAAATCAAGTGATAGCACTGATCATCAGGATGACCTGTACAAGAGATATCCTGTATAAGAGAAGGCGTATATCACAAGAGAAAACAATCTTGTGCAGTTGGAGAAGCGAGAAATCACAAATGTTGGTCTGCATTTTCCTTCCAGTAAGCAGAATCTGGTTTAAGGAAATACCAGTTGTGGTTTTGGCACTGGCATCAAATACAGTACGTAGGCGAGAAGTACTACTGGATTCTTTGAGAACTCCATGATGAGGTAGAAAATAATGTGTAGTAGGTAGATCAGCGGTGTTGTCAATTCCATATGACCTAATGTCAAATACTCTGAGATAAAATCAGCATATAAAGACTGAAAGTGTGGTTGAGCCTTGAATTTTCTCTCTTTTGAATTCAATCTGTGTTCAGCAGTGGCTATAGACTGACCCAAAGGTGGCTGTGTGGCCTTGAATGGCAGTCTGACACAAAATCGTTCAGATTCATCACGGGAATAGGTTGAGAGGAAATGTTCATCGCATAGACATTCTTCTTCAGATTTTTTAGATACCATTGGAGGTTATTCTTGTTTCCAAAAGCGTTGGAAAGAGTTGTGCAAATCCAAATTATTGACAGCCAAGAGTGTGGTTGATGGTTGTAGAGCAAGGGAAGAATCAACTTGAGGTTTAGCTGGAGTTTCACCCATAACTATAAAACCAAAATGAGTCCCAATTAAACTTGGCAGACCAGGACTGAGGTGATGAACGATTTGGTTAAGCAGAAGAGGATAGACTGAAGCACCAAGAAGATGCCTCCTATGCCTCTAGCTAGATGAAACGTAGGATCAGCCCGAAGATATGGTCGTACTTTCTGTAAAACCTCAGGAGCAATTTCCATGTGGGGTAGATTTACACAAATTTTATCAATAATCAAGAATTCTTGATTGGATGAAATAATATTGCCACTCAGAGCTTCAATAGTGAAAGAGGTGAGTCCCTTAGAACCAATGGGCGATTGAGAAAATCCAATAACACTGTGGTTACTCTTAATGTGAGTTGCTCACAATAATATGTGCAGCATTTTCAGTAAGAAAACATGATTGACTACCAGAGTCAGCAAGTGCGCGGTGTGCGCAAGTGCGCAAGTGTGCGGTGTCATGTTGATTTAAGGTTGAGCTGAGGTATCTCCATGACTGCTTGATTTAAGAGGTGTCGTGTTGTTAGTTGAGTGGTTATTTTCAAACTGTAGTAGAATATGATGTCTTTTATGACAGGTTAAGCTGTTAGCTTTAGACTTACATTTTTCGAGAGTGTGGTTTCCTAAACAGGAAATGCATCGTTTGTTTTCTTTGACAATCTGGAAGCATGCCTTGGGCATTATTTTTGAAAACAGGACATGTATAAATTTTATGATCATTGTTTTGGCAAACATAACATTCAAATGTTTTTGTTTAATTGTTGATTTCATCATTATAATCCATCAATTTGACCTTGTTAGTACGAAAATCCCTATTTATTTTAGGAGAGTATTTATTTTCTGAAGCTGAAGTAGACAATGAAACGCTTTTAGGTGCAGAAGTGGAGTGAAGATTTGAATTTTCAATTTCATTGCACTCTTGAGTTAAAAATGTAATTATTTCTTTTGCTTCTTCAAGAGCAGCCTCACTAGTTTTGTTCAAAGAACGAAAATGCTCAAATTTTTTTGTGAGGTTGTTATCCATTTTTCACATTATAAGAGCACATAGTAAACGATTATTAGCAGTTATATCAATTTTTAATCCCTTTAATGCTTGAGTATTCTCATTGTAGGAGTTGAGAAATTTCCTCATTTGAGATGGTTGATGAGTGATATTAGACAAATCTAGAGGTGAAGTGATATCAATCATCAAGTTGAATTATAACGTTCCTGAAGCAAATCATAGGGTACCTGATAATTACTATCAGTTATTGGTAGTGATTTTATGAAATCAAGCGGTTCTCTTGAGGTAAAGCCAACAGATATTGAAGTTTGATTACACCTGATAACGTAGGATTTGAGTGAATACTCGAATCAAATAAATTAATAAAAATGATGTCCAATCGAGAGGGTCGCCAGAGAAATGTTTTAAGTCAAGCTTAGGTAAGCGAACGACCTGTTCATGTTCAGGTTTTGACTTTGACAATTCTATCTCTATGTTTTTTAATGTGAGGTTAATACAATCAATCATCTCATCTGCGCTGTTTAGAGGTGAGTAAATAGGTGTGAACTTGTCATCTTCCTCTAATTGCAATTCGTGATAGACATCAAGTGACTCAGATAAATCTTATCTTATTATGTTCAAAGATTTAGAACGAGCTAGCAATTTCTGATAAATCTCCTTATCAGAGATATTTTTTGACATATCATATAATATCTGAATTTGTTCAAATGCATTGTTTTTTTGGCAGTGACTACTGCTAGAGATTTAGCCATGATGACTAATAACTTGATAAAAATAATGTTTTATCAAAATTCAAATTGACAATAATAACTTGAGGTACAAGAAATAATTGAGATTGCAAGAATAGCCATAAGAAGCTAAGAAAATTACTATGAAACAATGCAATTATTGAAATTAAGGTATTTAAAATTACAATTTGTAAGACAAGTTGGCTTATATGAGGCATAAGAGGAAATAAGTCGAATAATATTCGAAATATGCAGTTAATAATGCGGTTTCACAATAGAAACTAATAGACTGAGAATTCAATTAAAGTAAGCCATTATTTAATTGAAGTAACTGAAGTTATGGTACAAGTTGGATAGATATATAATGTAGTCGTTAAGCATGACAAAGTATGATAAGAATATATCGAATAGTATTTCAAGTTAGAAATAAGTAATCGAGGTTTACAGTACAAATCAATATAGTTATATAAGTTCACTAAATACCAATGAGTATTTACTACAATAAGTAATTTGCCACAAGTCATCAACCTATTTTCGATTGAATAGTAAAAGACAGTAAAGGTATCAAGTTCAGAATGAAAATGTTGAGAGGAAGAAAATATTATAGTAGAGAGAGAACAGAATTGTTCCGTTACAATTCGCAATAAGTGCCAAGCAGTTAAACAATGGGTTGATGGTACTGACAGAACAGCAGTAAATTGAAGCCAAGTTGAGAAACGAACAAATCTTGACTTGCACAATAATGATAATCAGAAATCAGTGTTTGAACTTTAGTGGAACAAACTGAATGACTGATAGCTTGAATGAGAAGCAAATGGACATAATATTTCCAATAAAATAAAATATTGATTGACAAATTTGGCCCGGTAACCAAATGTTCGGGATTGAGGATATTAAGGTAATAAGAAGAATAAGACTGTATTAAAATGGAAGACCAGAGGAAGGGGTGAGGATACCACAAAACGCGATGCGAGGATAAATAATAATGAAATTGATGAATGAATCTAAATACCTTGATATTGTTCATTTTCACCATACATAATTGAAGCGTTGACTTATTGGTGTGGCCACACGTAGCATCGATGATGAATGTCTTGTAGCACTTTTAGGTATTTCACTATTATCGCTATTTCACTGAGATGAAAGGTCGGAAATGAGATGGAACAATAATTGTGGTAAGGAGTTGAGGTATGGGTTACGGTTTGTCACGGCCGGTAATAATAATATATCATAAGAAAAATAAGAATTAAATGAGGTTTTCGACAATACTGGTAATAATAAGAAGAGAATATTGTGTAGTGGTTTTAATGAGAGCGGTTTATAATGAAAGAGGAATAGAAGTTTCTATTCTAGCAATAACTTCATACAAATGGGAAACCGGGGTGTTGCTTCCACTGAATGCATGCGCTAGATTACAAAGAAAGGGTTACTGCACAACCACAAGTAACCAATGGAAACCAGTTGAGGGCTGGCGGCAAGTTACATTATATGAATTAGCTAGGACTCTCAAGTACAATAAATAATAATACTGAATATGAAACAAGCTCGGTCAGCTACATATATAGTTCTGTTAGATGTAGCTCTGCTAGATACATTACCTTTGCTTACCTTAAAATAAAAACTAAAAACAAAATACAATTTACAATACAAAATCGATTTGATGACAAGAAAAAAAATACTTATGCTTTTCCAAAGTTTTTTTGGGTTTCCTTTGCAATTATTTATTTGGTTTCTATAATATATTTCTTTCGCCTTTTTGATTGATTCGTCCAATATCTTCCTATAATCTTTCAGATCCTGCTGGAGTTTTGAGTTAAAAGGTTCTCTTTTTAGTTTCTTATACATTTTATCTTTTGCATTTATTTATTTTATCAGTCCCGGTATAATCCATGAATTCAAAGGTCTTTTTTGTGGGATATAGAAATCTCATATCTTGACAATTGAATGTGGTTGTTAAGAGTATTAACGAAATTTTCAACCACATTATCTATATCTTATTTATTCATATAAAGTTATTTAAAATCTGGGACCAAGTTTCTGTGCTGGGGCTCTCTCTCAGCTTGATATAATCGATTTTTCTAACTTTCCTCGCCACTATCTCTTCTCTGACAATGTTAATCTGATAGCCAATGTGAAGAGAAATCGAAAAGTGATCTGTGATATTAGTCTTCAAAACATTGGCCTTCATATCCACCACCAATCTGTCATTAGTTCTTAGAAAAATGTGATCTATACAAGATGCTGTGAACCTCGTATTACCATTGATAAGGGACTTCAAACCATCTTTACTTAAAATATAGATATACTCAACAATAAATTTGTCAAAGTGATTTAAGTTCAAGTTGATGTCACCTGCCAGACAGACATCAGTATTATTTGGAATGCTACTTATGTATTCATCCAAGCTTGCCAAGAATTTCATCGGTTTTCTGTAAAGTGTGAGGTTTTTAGCTCGAAAATTTTTAGTTTCAATCAAAATTTAGACTTTTTGAATAATTATTAAGTTACTGTTCTAGATTTTTTGATTCTAGGCTCTAATAGTATCTATTTGGTTCAAAATTTGCTCGTTTGAAGTCTGAGTATTGAAGAGCATAAATTTTATTTTGAAAAGTGAAAGTGACATAACCAACATTTTGATTTGGACAGTATAGTATAAATTGGAAATGGGACAGTTTTGGGTATGAGCCTGTTGTGCCTTTCCTCATCTCAAGTATTTGTACACAATGTGAGAATTCAGAAACCTGACTATTTGGTGAACGATAAACTCCCAACAATCTTAGAAACTTCCCACTCATCGAGACAAACAGAATTACATTCATCGATATCACAATTTACCACATTAAAATTAATATTTTACTCAACATATATACATAGGCTATTGCATTTATTCAGTTTAGAGCATTTATTTATCAATTTGTATCCCGGAATATTGAAAGAAAAGAGTGCATCCTCACTAATCCATGTTTCTGCAAGTACAATTGTGTCATACATAGTTTTGCTGTCTTGAAGGCAGCATAGCAATTCATCAAAATGTTTATTTAGACTACGTTTGTTCATAACAAATATATTATAGAAAGTTACATCTGCAATATTGCAAGAGAGTACATAGTTAAGATAGTCATCTATTTCTTCAGTTGAATGGTTATCGGTATCTACAACTCAAAAAGTTCCTCTATTTCCATAATTAGTATGAAACTGATACAATGCATTATCTCCAAGATCAGAGATCTCTTTAAGAATGATATTCAGCCCTATATGGGCCTTGAAACAGTTGTTATTACTATTGTAATTTTTAAAATAGCCACCACAATGATTAATTCGGCGTTTATCGAAATCCAAAATGTTATTATCAAAAGTTATAATAATCAGGGTAGAGATAGTGAAATTGTTCGAAGTAGCTGAAAGAGAGAAAGAATTTCTGAAAAAGCATCGACCAGCGGTGCTCTTCTTATCTTCCAAGTGATTACACCTATCTATCATAATCATATTTACGAACAGTCCACTACCGACAGCGTCCGCAGAAAGTTCAGGAATATCAGTGAAAAAAGTAATTGCATGCGCGATAGGAGAAAATCCGTCAAAAACCAGTACATTATTGTCCATATTACCAAATAACAAGTGATAAAATATAATATAATATCATTTGGACTGCCTGGCAAGACTTTGAAGCTAAGAAATGCTGTTAATCTTGATTACTCTAACCTGCTCGTTCTTCCTGATAAGAATTTTATTGTTTGATACCCACACGAACTTGTAATCATGATTTTTACAAAACTGTTTGGCCTCAAACAAAAGTTTTCGGTATGTTGGAGAAAGATTATCCACAATATAAACAGGTCCGTCCGGTAGATTCTTATTGATTCGTTGAGTCCGAAAGCCTTCTTGTGCCTTTGTTTTCGCATGCATCTCTTTGTATTTCTTCATCCATGTCTGCTTTGTAATTCTCGAGTTGAAGGAAACTATAATTGATACCATCAATTCTCTTCTGATGACGGCAAACGGTGAGTGACATTTATTTCAGATATATTGTAATTATCTATATTCAAAACATTTGAAGTCTGTTTTATTATTTCGTACACATCCTCATTAGCAGTAAGTAGATTGTATACCCTGTATTTCGATAATATTAGCTCTTGAATATTGTTGCAGTTCATTCAGCTGAATCTCCAAGTCACTGATATTTGATTTCAAAATCGTATTTTCCTTTTGAAGTGCACTTTTATCCCTCTTCATCTCCTCTACCGTCTTAGAAAGAACGTCAATCTTGGCTGAGAAGAATTCTATGGACTTACGTAGCTCCGATACACTTTCATTGGTTTTCTTAAGCTCCGAAGTTATTATCGAAAGTTCCAGGCTGATAGTTTGCCGCACTTCATTCAATAATTATTTTTTGAAGTCGTTCGAAATTTGAGGAAATTCATTGTCGGGCATTTTTGATTCAGTAAATTTACAATTTAGACACTTCCAACGTTTCAAAGACTCTTGGACAGTTTCTTGAAGTTCACCTCCTTCAATTTAACGCACGCAAAGTGCAAAGTGGTAGACTAGCTCACAAGACGAACACTTGAGCAAATTCTTGAGATCATAGAATTTATCACATGAACACTCGCATTTTTGCATTCCGAATACAATACTACAGCAATTGACAGTATTTCACAGTATCTCACAGACGACCGTTATCGCGCACCGGCAATCACTCTCGACTCTCGACAAAAACAACCTTTCGCCTCGGCTTTCTGATAGCAACAACTGAATCAACCACAAAAGTCAAGTGCATGGCATTTCTTTTGTTATTATGGACTGAATGCAATGCTAAACTTATATAGAATCACTAGCAAGAACCCGTGCTTCGCAAGGATCTATTTTAAAACTTGACGTAATGAAATTTTGAAGAATTGAGAATAGGCCTATAACCATCCTTGGTTAATTAAGAATCTATAAGCAAAATTTCAAGTTAATTAGTCCAGTAGTTCAAACGTGATGATGCGTCAAACATAATTTTCCTATCCCGTACGTGCATGAGCCAGCTCTTTACTTTATATAATTATTATAGATATAGTTAACGACTGCAAGAGATAGGACTGTGGAACAGAATAGTGGTGAAACTATGATAGCGCCAGAAGTGTCTCAAACACAATAGTAGGTACTACATGAACTTTTTGAAAGTGATTTGAAAAAATGTTAAAACAACAGAACTGAATCAAATCAAATCATTTATTTCGCCATTTAAAAAAACAATCACAAAGAGCAAATCAAATATGATGAACAATAAATTTAAACGAAATACAAGTGTTAACTTAAAAATAAGAAAATAATACAAAATCATAAATTATATCTCTTTACTTATGTATATATAATTTACGTGTTATATATGGCATCACCAGCAAAAGAATAAACTTTGCCCGCTGGTGACCGTTGCAAATCGAAAATAGTATAATAATATAAAAAAACCTCATCATTGAGTCATTTCTGAGAATGAAGAAAAGAGAAAATTAAATAAATTATAAGGGATACAATAAATTTTAATTTAAATAAGGTTCTCTATTGAAGTGAAATAGTTTGCAATTATCCAATTTTTTATATCATTAAGATAGAATCCTTATTATTCTACCTTCATTTAGAGAGGCTTTTGTTTGAGCCGAATGGAAATCTATTTATAAAAAATGAATGTCTGTTAGTGTGTTTGTATGTTTGTTTGTTCCCTGTAGACTTGAAAACTACTTGACATAACGGTATGAAACTTTGGGAATATGCTGTGTGAATATTGGGGATGGTTTCTGAACAGAAATTTTAATAGGGGGGCTAATAATAATTATTTATTGATCCATTTTACAGACATATGTTTTCGAAATTTTCGGCTGAGCGGCTACTGAAGAACGAAAAGATGATCATGATTCAAGATCATAATTATTATTGTAATAATATGATTTAGCATCTAAAGTTACCAACTGTAATAAACATATCACCCTGTGGTAAATTATTTTGTACTGGTATTAAAACGGTAGTTTGGAGTTGAAGTGTAGTTGATTGGTACCAGCTGTTGATAATGGTTCCTCAGAAAACCTATACAAATAATTATTATCACTCCCCTATCATTGAGAAACTGGAAAATGTCGAAAAAATTATTCACCTAATGTAAGAGAGTATATTATATATTGTATAGTATTTATGTATAGTATTCATATTGCATTCATTAATTACTGAAGAATGAAAGAATAATTTACAATTTTTTGAATTTAGCTTAGCTTATATATTCATCCTAAACTGGAAAGAATATGGAATTCTGTGTGATTCATCGTACATCGCATATTTCCTGGACCATATATTGACAATCTACAGCTATGAAAACATTGAATATTTTTCTTTTAAACACTGATATAACCTTTTTTTTTTAATTGAAAACTTTACTGATAGATATTACCACCTATTGATTGAGAAGAATAATATGTTTTCGGAATAATGAATACTGCATGACTAAGCACATAGGAAATCAGTATTGAGATGTAAATGAACATGTTGATTGTCAGATAAATTTCATGATTCACCAAATAAAATCAAGTGTAACATGAGATACATTAGCGGTATGAAGTTCGCTGGGTAAGCTAATTGTAAATGAAGCTTTATTATTAATAGACAACGCTGAAAAAGACAGGCTCAATCACCAGGAATACTATAAATCTATGAGGGACCAGTGAGCCATTAATTTTGAGTAGTTCAATTACTTCCATTATGGACACTGGATACATTATGGACAATCAATACGTATGAAATTTATTAGCTACCATACAGAATAAAAATTTGTTGATTGCAGTGACCCCGACTACTGTATTATGAATAACCATTCGGATCAAATATAAGAAATTACTCGCATCTCTCATCAACTCGTAATTTTTATTCACAAAATAATAATAAAAAATATACATATATTAAGTTATATTTAATAAACTCACGGCTAGTACTCAAGTTTGTCTTTTTCTGGCCATGCTACAAATAAATGTAGGTATATGTTTGACATTTTGTTTCTGTAATCTTGTTGTCTATTAATAAACTTTTCAATGTGATTTTTGATGGCAATAAAATTTGAATTTGAAAAAAGAATTATCAACAAACTCCTAACCAAAGAAAACCTATGTGCTCTGTTCTAATCGGAGTGTATGAGACTCCATATACAGCTGATAGAAGACGCAAACCGAACTGGCCAAGCATACAACGATGGAACAAACACGCGCTAAGCTCGCGCTCTCAATTAACGCAAAATCAATTCGATCAGCTAATTGATGAAATTGTTTTAAGCTTTCCAATGATTACAACATATGTCAGAATATCATGTGTCAATTATCTCAGTTCCATATGGAGTTCACCTTACCATAAGCTTACTTAATAGGATCCTTTTTCATCCTTTGAAATCCTTAGAGGCAAAATATCTCAAAATCCGTTCTTAGTGCGCATCTAGCATGTTTGTAGAATATTTGTGCAAAGTTTTAAGTCTGTAGGCCAATTAGTTTGAGCTGTAGTGTGATTTTACATCTAAATTTTCGAAAAGTGCCCTCTACTGAACCCCTCTGTGCTCCTGATTGGAATTTTTCTGCATAGATCTGATTTTTTTCGTACCTGAACGAAAAAGTTCCTCATGACTTTGCTGTGCAATGAACGGTTAAAAAGTGAAAATTTTGGGGGGCCCAGCTCCCTCAGGGGGGGGAGGGGCAGATTTCTGAAAATCCTTTTGTAGTGGATGTTTTGAGGCTACAATAAACAATTGTGCGAAATTTAAAGTTTTTAGGCTTAGTAGTTTGGGCTGTGGTGTGATTTCAGTTTGTTGGGGCCTTTTAGCTTTTTAGATATATGTAGAAGAAGAAGAAGAAGAAGAAGAAGAAGAAGAAGAAGAAGAAGAAGAAGAAGAAGAAGAAGAAGAAGAAGAATATAGATTATTATATTGCTTTGGCCTGTGATCTGTATAAATGTCCTGTAACAACTAAAGATTTTTTTTTTTTCATTTCATTTCATTTCATTTATTCAACTCAAAACAAAACAGATACAAAAATAATCATATACACTTTGTGATATATTATCCCTCTAGCTACAAGCTATTTGAGGGATTAAAAAAATTAAATTTAATCAATAAATATCAACAGTTCTTATTGATTTCTTATTATTATTATTTTTCCACAATAGAGTCCAAGTAGAATGTTCAGTCAACTTTTCATATCGATGTACACATAAATATCGATTTTCACTATTATTTATTTTCCATTTCAATTTGCATCACAGGAAGATATTAGACCACTCTATGTAACCATTTATTCATAGCAATCAATTAACCGAATAACTATTCATTCACTGCTCCTCTAGATCTAGAATGCATTGCATTTTTTTCACAACGTCCTAACCTCCAAAGTAACCTTAAACTTTATTATTTATTAATAACTAAGTACAATGTTAAACTTATCCTCTATATACATTTTTCAACTGTACCAAATATTTTCATTAAAAAAGAGACTAAGATATTTTTATTTTAAATTAAATATGTTCTTCTTCAACTTGCTTTTGTACTATTTCAATAAATTTTATAACCTAGACAGCTTCATTGATCCTTTCATAGCCCATTATTTTCCTTGACTCCTCTTTGTTAATTTGTTTACAACTTCAATTCCACTAACCAATAACACAACTAATAAACTGGATCTATGTTTGGTGGCCAAAACATTTACGTTTCATTCAGACTAATAAAACCATCAGTTAAATATAACTTCAGGTAAGAAGTTCATACTGTATAATTATTTTATAACCTTCTTTGGCATCTCGATGAATGTATTCTAATTTTACTTTTAATCATTCATCCTCATATAGTATAATTTTAACTTTGTTTGAACATCACGTTTTCTATCTAATATTCTTAATTCTAGAGGTAATGCATTCAGAAGACATGGTATTCTGCATTCAGGGGCTCTTTTCCCATATGCGTTATTAAATCTTTGGGCTCTGTAGTTTCTATGTCTTAATCTATATTCAATTTCATTTATTTCTCTGTATTTATCATTAAAATAATTACGAGATAAGTCGGTAAACTTAGCAAGAGCCTCGAATGTCATAATTCCCAGAAGCTGTCTTTCAATACCATTAAATAGGGTTCTTATTATTCTTTTTGTGGTATTTTGCAACGGCAGTTTTAAATATGTTGGTGCCAAATAGTAAATTGTGATCCCATAGAACAGTGTACTTTGTATCATTGAGTAATATATAATTCTTTTAGTAGTAATAGGAAAATAATAACATATTTTTGAACATTTATACAGTGCTGCTCTCATGATATTTGTCAGCCATTTATTATGTGATTTAAACCTCATATCTGCATCAAATGTTATTCCTAAATGTTTGATACTTTTATTGAACTCTAGATCCTGACAGTTACATCTATTCATGAGTTGGTTTCTCAGACAGACAGGTTTATGACACTTTAACCTAGTTAATTGATTTTCATTTATATTAATTCTTTGGTTTCTAAATAATATCACTTTAGTTTTATGAGAGTTAATTTTTATATGATTATTGTAAAAGTACTTAACTGTTAGATCAATATCTTCTTGCATATCTCTTAATCCACTCTCCAGTTCCTTATGTACTAAATATAATACATTATCATCTGCATATTGTAAAACCTTACTTCTAAACTGTAAACTGGCAAAATCATTGACATATATATTAAATAGGATCGGTGATAAAATACTTCCTTGAATTAATCCACAGTTCTGTTCATAACTATTACTTACATAACCACCTATACCAACATGCAGTACTCTATCTTTGAAATAATTCTCAAACAGTCTTAACAGTTTACCTCCAACACCCATCCCACTCAATTTTAAAAGCATGACTTCATAATTCACAAGGTCGTATGCTTTTGTTAAGTCAGTTGTTACCGAAATTACAAATTTGTTGCTATTTAGTGCCCTATTGATATCACCAGTCATATTTTCCAAAAGATCAATAGTTGACTTTCCTGGAATGAATCCATACTGATTCTCATTAATTATACTGAATCTTGACAGATATCCTTGCAACTGTATACCTATGATGTGCTCGAGAATTTTCATAATAACCGAAATAGAACCCACTGGTCTATAACATCCTAAATCCTTCTTTGACCCCTTCTTAAAAATTGGCCTAAGATAAGTTATTTTCATTTTCGGTGGTATATTCCCTGTTTCTATAATTCTATTGATCAGGTGCAACAGTATCAATCTCAAATGAAATATATTATTTATTAAATCTTTTGCTCTAATTTTATCTGGACCTGGAGATGAATTCTTATTTAATTTCAAAATAGCCATATATAGCAATTCTAAATTAATTTTCCTGAAATGCATACTTAGTCTATCGCCTATAGAGAAATTTGCTTGTTTGAAACTTTGAGACAAGTCAAAGTGTTGTCCTTTCATATCATCCTTAATCTCTTCTATTTCTTCTTTAAACTTATTTCTAAATTTTTCTATTAGTTCATGAATGTGATTTTCTTCCGTTACTTTAAAATTATTTTTAATTGATTCTAATATTGTCGGCCTGCGTTTTTTATTGATGAATTGGTTGATAGTTTCCCATGTTTTTTTCGTATCACTGTAGTTAGCAGAAATCAACCTATTATAATACTCTTTTTTTCCTATTCTTATTTGATTTGTCAGGTTATTTCTGATTCTCTTGAATTGTTCCCTTAGCTCTAAATTATATTTATCTCTTTTTAATCTTTGCCATGTAATATTTTTTTCATTAATTAATTGCCTAATGTTATTATTGATCCAAGGATTTCTTTCTTGTTTCCTATCAATCTTAACCCTTATTTTGCTTTCATTATAGATGTCCCCAAACTTCTTTATGATTTCATTATATATATCCGATGGATCTCTGAGATCTAGTAATGGCCACCAGTTAGCTCCCTGAATCAATTCATTAACCCTTTTTGTGTTTGTAATATGCCTATATTCTTCCTCTATTTTTCTATGTGGATTTTCATTTATACTAATTTTTACCCCAGTCCAATAATGATCCGCTATTTTACTTTGAACTACAAAAGAGGTATAAGAGCAATCATTATGTAATTTTACGTTTATGTGGTCCAAACAGGTAGATACTAATATATCATTGTAAATTTCCTCTCTGGTAGGTCCTTGTATACTATTATATAGGCCATTGGAGTATAGAACACTGAGATAGTTATCTGCACCATATCTTTCATTCATATAACATAAATTAATATCTCCTATCATTATGATATTTTTCTCATTCTTTATCTGATCTATGGTTAAGAATTTTTCTAGTTCTTCATTGAACAAATTAACATTCTGATTTGGAGGTCGGTAAAAAGATGCTATGACTGTAGACTTTCTTTCGGTGGTAATTTTTACACATAAAATCTCCGCAGACTCAAAATTATACTCTATTTCTTCTATATTCCATTTCTCTCTGTAGAATATTCCTATCCCACCACCTCTGCCTTCCTGTCTACATTTGAAAATACTACCATATCCCGGCATACCATACAAGCTAATTTCTTGTGAATTTAAGTTGACTTCACTTAAGATTATGACGTCTATGCCCTTGATTACATCCTGTAATTCTAGATCTATTGTATCACAATATTTTCTGAGTGATCGTACGTTAGTACCTATGCATACCAATTCATCGACCGATCTATCCATCTGGTTCAAGAAACGTTTTGAATCATTCCAATTCTGAAACGTTATAAAATTATGATTAATATTCACATCTTCTTCGTCTAACTGTAACATTTTACCATTTTGCGAGATCTGTATCTATAGATTACACGTATATTTTATGTTCCTTATTATTAGTTTTTTATTAATTTATAAGTAGCCTATTTGCTTTATTAATTGTTATTTAATTGTAATTGTAATTGATTGGACAAGTTATTTTATTACTAACTTGTATAAATTGAAAGATAATGACAATTTGAAAATGAGATAAAAAAATAATAGATACGAGAAACAAAATTGAATTTGACACCGGACTGTCATGTTAAGATAAAATAACTCCAATCTTGCGTTATAATATGAAGTTTATAAAAATTCCAATATACCTCTGAATAAGTCTGATCTATGAATTCGTGAGTTGAGAAATAAATCCTTTCAATTATCGATAAGGTGTTTCCCCTCTATGAAAAAAAAACTAAAAACGAAAATATTTATCCTTATAAATATCAATAAACAATAATGAGTAGCAACTTTATACACATTTAAACGGCTCAAATGCTCAATTAAAGAGCAGGAAAGCATAAATCTGCCTCATTTTTTATGACAAAAATTTTTCCGTTAGCATCTTTTCTAATTTTTACTCTGCCCACCTGGTCAACCCATGCATCCTTTATTTTCTGCTCTCTCTTCAGCCGACAAGCCAAGCCTAGTAGTTTTCTTCTCCCCGATGTGAGGCTGCGGTTTATGAACACCGGCCCCTTGCCACTGAAACCTCCAATGTGATGTCTTTCCAGCGTACCCCTTTTCCTTCTCATCTCCATCATTTGATCAGCATGCTGGCTTCTAACAAATTTGACGATGATGCTGGGGAGCGGCTGCTTCGTACCTGGTTTCCCTTTGAATGGCTGTAGTCGATGACATGCACCCACCATGTCTTGTGTTATTTCCAAGCCAATCGACTTCCCCACCTCGGCCAGCGTGTCCATTACTTGTTCATTCTCCACCTCTGGAACGCCATGTATTTCCAGTGTGCTGCGCCGCGAATACTGCTCCATATTGTCTATTCTTTCTTCCGCTGTTTGAAGACGATGCGTCCACACATGCCGAACCGAACCTCGAACCGCGCAGCAAACCGTGAATTCCTCCGAATATCTTGCCTTTCAACGAACATGAGCATATGTTTCATAATGTTAAAAATAAGCTGTTAATCATTCGCCGTACCGCACTCTGAACCATTCGCCGTGCCGCTTGCCTCTGTTCTAACTGCTCGCCTCACCTCACTCCAAACGCTGAACTTTTCAGCCAATCAGAGCCCTCGATTACAATTCGTCGTGCAGCTCGCTCTACAATATTTTGGCTATCCATCACAAGTGGAAAACATGCGAACATGAATACAGAAGTATAGGCTATTTTTTATTTGATAAAATTCATGTTTTGAAGAATTCATTGTTACGAATAATAAATTGATAGGAACTTATAAATATTTTCTAACTCAAATGAAATAACTTCTGAAAAAATAATGATTGGATAAATACCAATATTGAATTATTGTTGACCAAGAACTCAGTACATCGACAATTCATTCAACTAATTCTGTATTGATAAAATTATAATCATTTTCTCTATTGATAATCAATTTCGTCAACTAACTGAAAATAGTACTTCAATTTCCATGAATTTATTAATAGAATTATATAAATCTAAAGTGTAGGTCATATCTAAATTCACAAAGAGTTCGATTCTTGTTGGCAAGATAGATGTTATTCAATGCAGAAATCATTGTTATTTTACTTAAAGATAGGATAAAATGAATAGTTCTCTTTCAGGGGGAGTTTTGACAACCCACAAAACTCATTTTTCATTTGAAGAAATAATATCATAAAGGTGCATAGGACCTTACTTTTTTGTTCAGCTTGCCAAAATACCCCTCATTTCAATTTTAAAATTTTCGACTGACTGTACAGTGAGTCAATCATTCTATCAAGGCTTGAATAATTTTGAAATTTTAATTAAATAAAAATGTTAGAGAATAATTATCATGTAGATATCAACACCTTTATTTAAAGACATTAACTGCATGCGTTTTCATATTGCTGATACTGCATTGATAAAACTGTAGACGTTTATTTAGCAGTCTCATAAAACTGTTCTAGCTGAAAAATTAATCATAAATGCCACGTGTAGGCTCATACATTGCATCAGGAAAACGAAGTTCAAAACCATGGTTTTCCTAAACATATGTTTTTGAGATAATTTCTTTGATGCAGCGGTTTCAGATTCACCATTATAAATTATATAGAGTTTGTGAAAATAAAAATATTTATTGATTACCAAAACAATACTATTATTATATTAATGATAATAATTAATTATTAAAACAATACTTTTATTATATCAATAATAATAATATTATTAAACATATTTATCAATTATCAGAACAATATTATTGAGGTTGAGTTGAATCAGGTAGAAAGCAATAATAGAACAGATGTTCTTTTTTGAATTTCTATCATATTATTCTGTTATTTCCAATGATTACAACATATGTTAGAATATCACATGTCAATAAATAAATTATCTCATTTCCATATGGCACTCACCTTACCATGTTCATAACCTTACTTAATAGGATCCTTTTTCATCCTTTGAAACCCTTAGAGGCAAAATATCTCAAAATCTGTTCTTAGTGCGCGTCTAGCATGTTTGAAAAAATATTTGTGCAAAGTTTCAAGTCTGTTGGACAATTAGTTTGAGCTCGTGTGATTTTACATCAAAATTTTAGAAAAATGCCCTCTCCTGGACCCCCCTGTGCTCCTGAACGAAATTTTTCTGCATAATTCTAATTTTTTTTCGTAGCTGAACAAAAAAGTTCCTCATGACTTTGCTGTGCAATGAGCGGTTAAAAAGTACAAAATTTTTTGGGGGGGGGCAGCTCCCTCAGGGGGGCAAATTTCTGAAAATCCTTTCTTAGTGGATGTTTTCAGGCTACCATAAACAATCGTGCAAAATTTCAAGTTTTAGGCTCAGTAAAAGGCTAGTTGAGCCTTTTGTAAGTATAGAGAGATAATAAGATTCCTGATCACGAATGAATTTTGTTCAAGCATTGTCACCATTTGGATGTATAATTCAGAATCCCTCTGGGCGTATTTTTGTACTCTACAATCTGAGATCAGGTAGAGCGCTCAATCTTATATAGATTTCCAGGTACACCTGACAATAATGCTCCTTGTATTGTGAAAAACACCTAATTTTCAACTACAATCATCATCACCAACTATATTATCCTAACATTGATATTTCGCACAATGACATAAGTTCATGAGATTATGTTCTATGAGAATCACCCGTTAGATGCACTCCATATATTGATATATGGAGCATTATTACTTATATTGAACTTTGAAATTTTTTTCGTGGATTGAACTTTTGTGGTTGATTATTCAAGAATTCCCAAGAGGATACCTATAACTGGTATTAAACTTTGGAATTTTTTTCGTGAAAACTGTGCTTGTACAAAAATCATTCGTGATCAGAAATGATTCTATATATGTTCAACATTGCATTCAATCCATAATAACAGAAGAAATGCCATTCACTTGACTTTTGTGGTTTATTATTCAAGAATTCCCAAGAGGATACTTATAACTGGTATTAAATTAAACTTTAGAATTTTTTTGTGAAAACTGTGCTTGTACAAAATTCATTCGTGTTCAAGAATGATTCTATATATGTTTAACATTGCACTTAGTCTAGAATATCGAAAGAGATGCAATGCACTGTACTTTTGTGGTTGATTTTTCAAGATTCCCAAGAGGGTACCTATAAACTGGTATTGAACTTTGATATTTTATTTCGTGAAAACTGTGCTTGTACAAAATTCATTCGTGATCAGGAATGATTCTTTATATGTTTAACATTGCATTCAGTCTAGAATATCAGAAGAAATGCCATGCACTGTACTTTTGTGGTTGATTTTTCAAGAATTCTCAAAAGTATCACTATAACTGGTATTAAACTTTGGAATTTTTTTCGTGAAAACTGTGCTTGTACAAAATTCATTCTTGATAATGAATGATTTTGTATATGTTCATCATTGCATTAAGTCCATAATAACAAAAGAAATGCCATGCACTTGACTTTTGTGGTTGATTTTTCAAGAATTCCTCATAGTATCACTATTACAAATATTGAACTTTGATATTTTTTTTCGTGAAAACTGTGCATGTACAAAATTCATTCGTGATCAGGAATGATTCTATATATGTTTAACATTGCATTCAGTCCAGAATAAAAGAAGAAATTCCATGCACTTGATTTTTGTTGTTGATTATTCAAGAATTCCCAAGAGGATGCCTATAACTGGTATTAAACTTTGGAATTTTTTGTCGTGAAAACTGTGCTTGTACTTAATACATTTGTGGTTGAAGATGATTCAATAGATCATGTTTTCGACTTGGATACAGTATTTTATTCATCAAAGTTATACAAAACGTATTATCACGCCTGCATAATATACTGCCTGCATGAGCGGTAGCGTAGCTGGCAGGTAGCCAGGCATAGGGAAATAATCAATTATATGTATGACCTTCACTCCATTCTCAAAAGCGTCTAAAAAAAAAAAACGGTGTTTGTACAAAATTCAATTTTTGCATATTCAGACGACACAAAATTCGTAGTTTATTGTCAATTTTTTTTTATTTTTCTGACATGTGCACTACAAGTTCACACTTCCAGCATAGGGAAATTAGCATTGGAAAATGACCTTGACCGCGTCTTCAAATGCGTGTAAAAAAAACGTTGCTTGTACAAAATTTAATTTTTGAATATTCTGCCGACACAAAATTCGTAGTTTTCAATTTTCAATTATCAATTTTTTTCAATTTCGGGCTTGTGTACTACAAGTTCACGGAACCGAGTTCCTCTTCATTATTAATCATTAAAATAAGTGCAATGATTCAACCTGTTATGACTCTGTCGGGTTACTCCAAAAGGTACTTTTTCAAGCCGTCATAATGCCAGCAAGGTGAACATGAGGAAATACAGTGTCGTTCAAGTATGGTTTCTTATTCGATGCAAAAAGCTCTCTTGTGTGTTTGGTGTATGGATAAAAGGAGTAGATCAGCATCAGATTGAAGGAGAGGGAGTGAGAGAGAACTTTGCAAAAGATCCTCCGTAATATCGCAGATGCCTATTTGTTACTATACTGGCAGGGCGTAAGAAAGCTTTAAGTCACAGGCTTACGACAGGCTTTACATATTTTTTTATGCAAAGTAGCTTGGCGTCCCCGAAAATCATTTTGCAATGTCTCTCCATGTCAAATTATGCAGACTTGGCGTAAATTTTCATCGGTCACATGGATTTGTCAGATTTGTTATTTATAGTCCACTGAAAAATACAATGTAATGTTTTTAATCCAGTTCAATATAGAATCTCGTTCAAACTAGCACTGGGCAAATGGCACCATATCTCAAAAATTTAACCCGGGATATGATTTATAGTAATTAAGAAGCTCTGTATCACAGGATACATAGATACTACAATTTAAAAGAGTCACTAATGCCGCATCGCGTATTTATCGTACTAAAGTGAAATAGGCCTTTGATTCTATCGTTTTTAATTTGAAAGCAAAATGTACATTAAAGTTTTTTAGATTATCTAAACTGTCTACAGTATTATAATATAAATTGGAACATTTCTTCAGAGAGCCCGTGAATTAATTGTGTGAGAGAAAGAGAACGTCGGCCGTTTTGATGGAATCAGTTGAAAAACGCAACAGGGTGTATCTGTATATTGAAATAGCATTGGCTATGATCCCCGTGCTGCAAACTAAGGTTTCTACGATCTATGAAAGGTGCAATTGACTAATTATGATGAAAAGGTAAATATGCTTGTAATTTGAAGCATTTGTTGAAAATGTAAGGTATTGTTGTAAGAAGGAGGTTGCTAGTAGGATTGAGGTTAGGAGATGCGCCAAATTTATCAGTGCTTAGACCTACTGCCAACCGAAGCAGCTTGCACAAATCACGACTCCTCAGTCCTCACTGTCATTATGTTACAGGTACCGTCCACACTCAACACTTTACATCGTTCGATTTCTTCAAATGTCGGCTTCTTCGGTAGCAGATTAGTCTCATTCTGCAGCTAATCGATTCCAGTTCATACTCTGCTTCCCCCTTACCTCATTTAAGTGTAAAAGAAGAGGAAATCCTCCCCCCAAATTCTTACCCGTTCAAACAATTCATGCACACTGCTATAATGTTGTTATCATTATTCCAATATTATTGAATGAGCGAAGCGGATTCTATGTTTCAAGTCAATCGACGTTTGTCTGTTTGTTTGTTTGTACCGCAGTTACAGTCGCAGTTATGGTCCGATTCGGATAAAATTTGGTATACAAGTACTTTGAAACAAGGCGCAGAAACGTAGGTATTTAAATTTTTAAATTCATCCCCGTTAATTTTTGGAATTGGAATTTTTGTTCCAGATCCCAATCCAAGTTTCAGATTTTTTATCTTTTCATCCGTGCTTCTGAGCTCAAAAGTGTAGATGACCTTTATTTCTCAGCGCTCCAAGGTGGTCTTGTTTCATACATCACATGTTGAAAATTTTGAATTTTTTAGAATTCGATCATTCACCCCCCTCCCACCATAAGTCCCACATTTCAAGTTTCAGATTTTTTATCTCTTCAACTGTGCATCCTAGCTCAAAAGTGTAAAGAACTTCTATTTCTCAGCGTCCTCCACCGATCCTATTGCATATATCATCTTACTGTAAGTTTGTCTGTTTGTTTGTGTGCGAATAGGCGGGCGTGTGTGAGTAGTGATGTAAGTGTAGCGAGTTCTACTGTTCTCCGAACTACTAGTTAATAATACTAAAGTGTGCTGCAGTAGAGCGAACTATTCAATCGGGCTGTCAGTCTACCTATAAAATACTTAATCAAATATAACTGATTAGAAAGTGAATTTAAAGCTTATAATCTGTTTTAACATTCGTCCACACTGAAAAAGGTTTTTATGAACATATTCCTGGGGGACTCAAGGGACAAACATTTCAACAAGTTTGGACAAAGAATTTACCCTCATAGCGACAACTTACGTACTGTTTGTTTGTCCAAACACGTAGAATAACAAACTGTTCCAACAAGCATGTTTGCGGAAAATTTTTCATTTTTCAATTTTTCAAGCTGGACGCAGCTTTAAATTTATTTGATTGCTTCATTTATTATTCTGCTATGCACTAGGAATTCTAGCCATAGTTGATTGATTCATTTATCATTATTCTACTTTCTATATAGTAGGCATTTGTGCTCATACTTACTGCACGTGCGCATACCGTGCACCATAAGTAACATTGAAAGGTCTTGTAAGCCTTAAAAAATCTATTTGTGGTGGCGGAGTATCGGGCGCGAGGGAGCGAGCGGCCAGAGTTCTTTCGGGATCAGGCACAGACATTATTCGGATTGGAGGATTAGGATAAATTTCGAAACAGCCTCGGAAGTAAAGGTCAAGTATTAGCTAGCAAGCAAGCCTCGTCCGATCCGAGGATTACGGAGGACGGCAGGTGAATCAATTTCCGGCCCAATTCAATCCAACATTCAACCCAGCCAAGTAATTAAGAATGGTTGAATTGTACTGATAATGGCGCCAGGAATTTGCTCAGATGAACAGTTTTGAAAAGGCCGTCCAGACCGGAACAGCAGCACGATTTGTTCAGGCAAATTAGTTCAACTTTCACTTCGATCCACCAGCCATGGGACATTTGAACGCAAATCTCCCATTCAACGAATTCATTTCAACTGCTCTAATAGATTTTAGGCTTGTGCGACCATCTAGGTAATCCAACTACATTACCTTGATGTAACGTATCTCAATAAACCATTTAAAAAACTCTTTGTATCGGGGTCTTCTACAACGGAGTTACTTCAAAATAGATGCTTTTCAACGAATATTTGTTTCATTGGGATTTTTCATCATAAGATAAATATAGTCAGTCGAATACAATCATCAAAGATAAATAGCAAAAATTAAAAGCATGTTTGCATAGCCTAGTTTGCTTCTTGAACAAATTGAAAGCAGGCATTACTGAATTGGATTCTAATTTATTCATTCAAAAAGAAAATATCTATTGGGCCCAGAAAATGTATTATTTCATCATCATTTGGCAATCACCGGTTTTGTACACATTTTGCACAAATAGCTATAATAATTATGTTCAAACGTTGTATCGTATTTTATTTGAATCACGTGTATATAAGATTAAATTCATAGTGTCTACATACGGTTATAGCAGAGACCAATAATAATAAATAATGTATAAAAATTTAAAATAGTGTATAAATATCATACATGAAATATTTTGAGTTTCTATTTATTGCTGGAGACAAATCCGGATTTTTGATGACCGAATTATCTACGCTCTACTGTACTATCTATAATTTATAAATCATGGTAGCATTTTCAGTGTGAGATGGCGAATGTGGACGTTGAGTTGAGTCACGTGTTCGTGTCACCAGGGGAGGCATCGTGACGTCGGCGTCTAGTGTCGCCATTGTTGCATTCAATGAATATGAAATGAATATGAATGCAACAATGGCGACACTAGACGCCGACGTCACGATGCCTCCCCTGGTGACACGAACACGTGACTCAACTCAACGTCCACATTCGCCATCTCACACTGAAAATGCTACCATGATTTATATGATTTCGGTAGGTCTCAACTGCTTGCCACTCTTGTCCAGTTTATGTAAACCGTTTCTCTTTGTCTAGTGCTGCATTCGTGTCGCTCATACAATTTAATTTACTCTGTATAATATAAACATTCAATAATTTACATACACGTTTTATACACATTTATAATCTACAGATAGTGTTGAAAACGTTACTAGTCTTTTCTAGGGTACTGGTGACGAGGTTTTTCAAAAGAGGAAAAATGGAATTGAAATAATTGGGGTCAAATACAGTCATTATTCCTATAAGAATATACGAATTTTAGTGATTTGTAATCTATTCGAATCGTATTGTTGTGAATAGATGGATGCAGTTGAAGACATTACAATCGTTTTCGAGAACACTGGAGACGTAATTTCATGGAATGAGAAAATATTAAAACAAATTGTTGTTGGTTTGAAGAAATAAATCTGTAGTAGTCATTCATGATATACGTCATAATTATATACATGCTTAATGAAATGACTTAAGAATTTTCAAGAAACCAGGAGCTTGGGGTCCCAATCGACCGAATACCAAACGACCGAAAGTGATAGGATTCCCATCCAGCCGAAAAATTCATTTTCCCATTTGCCCGAACGCTTTCGGTCATTTGCGACAAACTAGAGTAATTTTCGGTCGTTTGGGAATCCTATCACTTTCGGTCAGATGGGAAACTTATCACTTTCTGTCAGTTGGGACACTCAACACTTTCGGCTCAATGCGACAAACAACGTTTTCTGACGATTGGGAAAATTCTTAATTTTCGGTCATTTGGGATTCGGCTGGATGAGAAAGTTCCAGTTTCAATATTTTATTGATTCTGTCGAATGGGAAAAAGTAGTTTTTGGCTGTTTGGGAAAATATAGCTTTTGGTCGTTTGGGATTCGGTCAATTGGCATGCCACCAAACAGGAGATTGAACTATTGGTGCTGTAATATAGAAAATTCAAAATGGAATTGGTGTCAGAATACAAACAGTGATTTTCATTCATGATTTATTCAATTTATATAACTGATCACTAGATACTGTTTTTATACGTACATTACTATTGCGTAATAGTATATTTCGCACCTAGGGCCGAAAATGGGACTTTTCTGGCTCGAAATCGGTTTTCAAGTCCGAGGCCGTAGGCCGAGGACTAGAAAAGATTGAGAGCCGGAAAAAACATTTTTGCCCATGGTGAGAACGTTATTTTTCGCCACACAGGAAAATAAACAATATATATATATGAGAATAATTGTCTATTATAAGCACTTCCGAAAGCAAAAGTGGAAGGTCATAGCTCTAGCAAATCTGAGGTAATCTGAATATCAAGAAATTGTCCAAGTATTTTTATTTTTTATTCTGATTTGTCTAAATAACCTAAAAGATTATGTTCAATTATATGTAAGAGGTTGAGTTTATACTTTTTATTCTTCCAAATGACAATAAGATGATATTATTATAAATGTTTTGATTATTGAATGATAAACACAAAGAATGAAAAGTTTTTGATCAGCTGTTTTAGCACACTTGAAATTTGGCCAATCTGAATGTCAATGGAAAGTTTTTGATCAGCTGTTTTAGCACACTTGAAATTTGGCCAATCTGAATGTCAATGGAAGTTTAGGTTAGAAGTTCTATCCTACTCTGAAAATAGAATTATTTGAATAGTTTATAATATATATCTTATCTGTATTTTATTCATCCAAATAAAATGATAGTATATTATTACAGAATACTTTATTGAATTCTAAAAGCATAAAATGATTCCGTTTATCCACCATGTTCCATGATAAATGCTGTACTAGGAGGTTTGAGGTTAGATTCTATTATACTCTGAAAATTGAATTTGAATAGTTTATAATATCTCATTATTTGTATTTCATTCATCCAAATAAAATGATAGTATCTTATTGCAAAAACTTTATTCAATTCTAGAAGCATAAACTGATTCCGTTTCATAAACTATTTTGTAAACACGTTCACATCAAATCAGAATCAGCTGACTTCAAGGTTATTTTACAGCCCTAGGGCCGTAAAAATTTTACCGGCCTGGTCAGAAAACAATCACTTTCGGCCTCCATATGACGCACGTAAACCAGCTCATTACATCCAAGTGGGGCGAAAATTATGTTTTGTTTGAATCAGAAAAATAATTGTTTGCAATGAGGGATATGAGAGTGGAATTGGTACTATTTAATACTGGCCTATTTCGTTTCATTCAAATACATTTTCTGCCTGTATATTTATTTACTATTGAAGACGGCATGATAATGATTACAAGGAATAAATTTCAATACTTGAAGTTCAGTATAGACAGAAACTTAGTAGAAATAGCAGAAAGACAGGTTGAGAACCTTACGTCTCCAATCTTAAATTTTTGTCAATGAAAAATTTAGTAGACTTGGGAAATTGGTTTTATATCCCGAATATCTTTTAGTCAAATCCACTGAAATGTTCTATTTTGGTGAATGTTGTAGACAACCGTTATGGACCTGATTCATGTATATATCAGATTCAGATTATATCTGAAAAACAAAGATGAATAGTTAGAAATGACTAAAACTATCGTCGTCGAAAATTTAAAGTTAGTAGTGATTGTATGTGTGACATATTTTCAGCTCGAGGCCAATAACGATACTTCTAATGAATCTGTACTATGATTATAGGATGAAGTGAAGAAAGAAGTACTGTAAATATTCGTCTGTAAAAAGGGTTCGTGCACAATCATGTGAATGTCACACTAGGCCCAACCGGTTTGTCAGTAACAGTTATTCGGCGTAGGATAGGCAATCTGCTCTACAGACGTTCTTTGTTACTCGGTCAAGTTCATTGTCAAGGCCACTCAACGTTCCCTGTTTCATATTTGATTCTCAGTAAACAATTACAATATGATTCTTTTTCTTTCTATTAATCATCCTATAGTCATCTTCACTCAATGATACTGAATTGTGAAATTTATAAAAAAAATCAATATTTTTGAAAAACGCAGAATCTCATAATTTGAATTTAACAATGAAGCTCAACTAACTTCATTACCCTCAATACATTGAAGTTCATCTAAATTTTCTGAAATGAACTGATTGTTCCATTGCTATAAAAACTACCATTCACCAATAGGTAATCATAAAATTACATAAATATAAAATAAGAGCGGCTAAGAGCAAACTGAAGGGGTTTGCACCGCTGCGAGTGATTCAGTGATCGATTGAAAGGGAATTTATGGAATATGTTTTCTTATGATTTCATAAGAATAAATATGATAACTCATCAGAAATTTGATTTCTGAGTTCCTTTTATCCATGATAAGCGTGATGAGATATCCATGGATGGTATCCATGATAAGATATCCATGATATCTGCTCGCCATAACCATTGGCCATTATCATTACTTACTACATCCATTGTATGTGTAGTGATAGGTAACAGTAATTTTCTTAGAATATTTTGTAAGCTTATAAGGCATGATAGGTTATTATAATTTATATTTTATTACTATTATAATATTTAATAATATAGGAGGAAACTCACCTGCTGCGAACACCCAGTATAACCCCATGTATTATAGCAGTTTTATAATATGATAGCAATATTTTCATATTTTTAATATGAGTACGGTATTATATTATCGTCTTTCTTGAATACTCGTGTATGAATTAATAAATAAAGTCATCCTACCAGAAGACGTGAAGGTGTAAGCAGTAATGCTAGGCATGCATAATTTATATGATGACGTGAATATAGGTTGCGTAGTATGTCTAATTAAAATCGTTTATGCGCATGGATAATCCACTGACCTGAATATCTGTCAGGTGGAGTGTCTGTAGGCCTGAACTGCAGTGACGTCACGAAGAAGTGAGATTGTCGCTTGCGAATAAAGCGTCGATTAAAATTTAGGGATTAAAGCGAAGTTTAATAACGACGACACGAAAGAGGAACGAAAGATGGAAGAAGGAGATGGGGATTGGGCGTAGCCGAGAGTCGCGTCACTGCTAAGGCTAACACGTGCTCACCACTCAATTATATTCATCCAATTTGCACCACATTACTTATCTCCTCAGCCATCTCATATCAAAGTTTGATCCACCTATTCAAGAGGTGTAAAATGTAAAAATGCGACCGGTATTTTTTGTTGGATGATAATCTCTGCTTGTATGTGGGTAATGAGAAGAGATGATAAAACGGGACTACGCTTTTGGGGTTTGAAATTATAGTGAGTTTTCAATATCAGTTTTATTGCCCTAACACAGAGGGTACTTTGATAAGGCAGAGAACACATGCAGGTGTTGTAGTCATCGATATAATAGAGCACCCTAACGTATGTACTACCATCATTCTTGGAGGGATTTCAAAAGGGATTTCAACGGTGAGTTAGTCATTTAAAAGTACTGCACACTGACTCACTGATAACCTTATTAACCAGCAACGCTAGTTGACAGTGGATTCTCCCACAAGGAAAACATACAAGATTCCTGACTAAGCTCGTATTATTAGAAATGTTTCAAATGAACATGCTATCTGTAGAAGTGAATAACATGATGATCTGATTTGGTTAAAGTGGTAGGTAGCATTTTATATCTTCGTGGAAGTGATGAACATTTTTTGTGTTTTTTAAGCTTATTCCACCGCTACTATAGTCTGCAGAAGCCCAGTAAGTAGCAAATATGACACACGTTGATATTCTGTGGAGTCGTCTGCGGTCTGAAAAATTCAGTTATTTGATTTCTGAACGATCGGTACAATAATCTGAATCGTAATATTATGTAGATGACGAATTTGTAAAATGATCATTCGAGAAGAAATGGTGAAAGTTAATAGATTTGGGAAACATGCAAACATGAACAACTAGGAATGTAACAATTTTTTGGTGAACAGGAATCATTCAAAACAGGGGGTAAATTATTCAGCAATGTTTCCGCGAGCTTTTCACCAAATATTTGCTCTCTGCCGATTCAATCAGAACAATAGAATCAATTGAATGAACCCCGCCGTTTCATTGTTGTCACTTTCACGAAAGTTTGCTGGAAAAACCGCTGAACAAAACAAGAGCAAACAAAAACCTGGTGACATGGACTGATGCAACATAGTTTGGCCGGCTCTTCTTATTGAATGGCATGACAAACAGCAACGACCTGTAACAGATGTAAACAACGACCAGCCGTGTCTCTCGATAACACTAAAAAGTCGAGTGGGTTTTCAGATCGACACGTATATTGATCGCTGCTAATTGTTTGTCGTGGACCGGGCTGCTGCCCCTTCCCCCCGTAGGTGGGGGCCTCAATGGAGGAAGAATAACCCCTCCCCCCCCCAAAGTCGATGGACTACTTGTTGATAGAATACAAATTGTCTCATTCACTGTGCACTTACACGGCTCCACCCCTCCCTCCATTTCTGCACTGTTGAGTCACTCCCTCTTGAAAGAAGCTGTTGTCTCGAGGGTGAAAATAACGTGTTTATTAACAAATCTATTTCGTAAATAGAAAATCTGTATTGAAATGTCGGCTCACTGACGAGTTTGTGACTTCATTCACAAGAAATCTTCTTTTTTTCGCAATTATTGTTTACATTTTTCAATACGATATAAAAAGAATTAGTTTTGAACTATTTTTGACGTCACTACAGTCTAATTTTTGAATAATAGTCATAGAAAACTATCACATGTGGAGTGCTTTCGGATTTTTTACTTTCCTTACCCTATCACAATAGGTAAGGAGAGTATTGCTTTCCGAAAAAATTAAGGTACCCCAATTTCTAAATTTCAATACGTTTCAAGGTGCCCTGAGTCCAAAAAAGTGGTTTTTGGGTGTGTGTGTGTGTGTGTGTGTGTGTTTGAGTATGAGTGTATGTGCGTCTGTGTACACGTTATCTCATCCCCCAATCAACGGAATGACTTGAAATTTGGAACTTAAGGTCCTTACACTATAAGGATCTGACACGAACAATTTCGATCAAATGCAATTCATGATGGCGGCTAAAATGCCGAAAATGTTGTCAAAAACAGGGTTTCTCGCGATTTTCTCGAAAATGGCTCCAACGATTTTGATCAAATTCATACCTAAAATAGTCATTGATAAGCTCTTTCAACTGCCACAAGTCCCCATTTCTGTAAAAATTTCAGGAGATCCGCCCCATCTATGCAAAGTTTGATTTTAGATTTCCAATTATCAGGTCTCAGATATAATTTAAACGAAAAATTTCGAATGGAAAAGATTGAGCATGAAAATCTCTTCAATTAATGTCAAGTAACATTTTCACCTAAAATTGAAAATAAGCTTGAAATTTGAGAAAATGTGATTATTCAATTGCAAACTGTTGGCAAATGTTGATTCTATTATATCATTCACAATGAAGAGATAGCAGATCTCGTGTGTATCCAGCGTTATTGTCCTGTCACCAGCTGGCTCAGATCTTTGAATAGTAGACTTGTGATGCGCGTGAACACTAGCGGTAGGTGATCAATTTTCATAACGGCAAGGAAAGTTGTGTGAGTGCGCCACACCAGATTTTTTAAATAGGAAGGTGGTCATGGGATAAATGATTTCAATAAGGAATTTCAAGGGAAAACGAATGGCACAAACCGCACATCCTTACCTTCAACCGTGGCAAGATATTCACAACATAAATCAATACTATCAAATCAGAAATGTGATGGTGGCATTGATATCATAAGTGGCATTGATAAATAATGTGAATATCTTCGAGATATTCGGTTTAAGATATCGATGCGCAGTTTTCATCGTTCATTTTGTTTTGAAATTCCTTATTGAAATCATGTATCGCATAATCACCTCCCTATTTAAAAAATGAAATAAATCTGGTGTGGTACACTCACACAACTTTCCTTGCTCATATTTGAAACTACGATCAGACTTCTGTATATGTGTATATATAATTGTTTTCAGAGTACTTTTTCCTTTGTGTAAACTGTGAAATTCGATGATTTTTTTAGTCATAGTTTTTTTAAAGTTGTCGAAACAGCTGTTCAACAGATGAAATAACTCGACTATGTGTTCTTTTTATGAACTGCGCTACCTACCCTACCTACCTCATGCACGAGAAGGAGGTTACTAAGTCCATTTCTCAAGGATGGGGTGGACCCCCCATTAGTTTCCCAGGAAAGAGTCTCAAGAATATTACGGAGCTCATGGAATTTTCCCAGAAATGAGACTCATGCCAGTTGATAGAGCTTATGAATATCTATCCATGGTATGAATTTGAAGAAAATCGTTAGAGCCGTTTTCGAGAAAACCGTGAAAAACATGGATTTTAAGTCATTATCCGCCATTTTTCTCAAGAATATTACGAAGCTCCTGCAATTTTCCCAGAAAAAAACACACACATACACACACACAGACCAACACCCAAAAATCATGTTTTTGGACTCAGGGGACCTTGAAACGTATAGAAAACATGAAATTAGGGTACCTTAATTTTTTTGGAAAGCAATACTTTCCTTACCTATGGTAATAGGGCAAGAAAAGTAAAAAATAAAGTTGCATTCAAAATGACAGATCCAAGATGGTGGACCAGATTTTTGAATTCATAGTAAAGTAAAAAGTAGTATTTGAGTGGGATGCCCAACTACAACCACCTTGAAATCACATTTATCCATGCGATACTCAGCCGTTCTCATACTTTTTTCTTACCTTTCTGCTTTGAATAGTATTGATTAATAATGTGAATATCTTTGAAACGGTTTGAGATATTGATATGCGGTTCTCGCCATTCATTTTTTTCTTGAAATTTCGTATCGAAATCATGTATTGCATGACACCTTGTTATTTAAAAAACAAAGTTGCATTCAATTATTATTATTGTTATTATTATTGTTTGAATATTATATAAGTGTACTCTACTCTTATGGTTTTTACATTACTATACAAAAGCCAACAAGAGAGGAAACATATGGTAACACAGTTGTATCATCATGCCTAGATCATGTTAATGTAAAGTTAGATCCTAACAACTCTTATATTTCATTTTTGATTGAAAGCAAAATTGCAGACCATTACTGGACAGGGATTAAACTGTTAGAAACATGTACAGATGGTACACACCAGACTATGGAAAATGAATATAAAAGTGTCATTTTAACGGGGAGAGTAAATGAATTGATTCAAACTGAAAAATGGTGGCCGATTCTAGACTTAAGAGAACCATCAGATATTTATAACGATATAGTCTAGAGGTTCGAAAATATATATGCTAAAAGTGTAATAAAGGTTAAACAAAAAACTAAGCAACTACATAATTCCTGGTTCAATGATAGAATTAAGCTGATGATAGAGAGAAAGAACGATTTATGGCAAATGGTAAAAGAGATAAACATAATGTGGATTTGAGAAATCAGTTTAGAAACATACGAAATAAGTTATCAGACATAATTCGTAATGAGAAAAGAAAATATTATTATAGGGCTTTCAATGATAACTCCAACAATAATAAGAAAATTTGGGAAATCATCAATCATTTTATAAATAAGAAGAATAGGCCGTCTCTAAAGGACTCAATTAAGTTGAATTTCAATATCAATGAAGATCATCAAATTATGAACCTAACAGAGAAATTTAAAAACAGCTTTAAAGAAAAATTAGAAGAAATTACAACAGAAATGAACGGGCAACACTTTGATATAATACCACAATTAAAAGAAGGTAACTATACAATAGGGGATAGGATTAGTATGAATTTTTAAAAAATGAAAGAACATCAACTTTATAGTATCATTAACAAACTAAACAATAGATCATCTGCAGGACCTGACAAAATTAGGCCAAAAGATATCATAAATAGCATTTTCTATCTAAAGCTGATCCTGATGCATTTGATTAATAGGATAATTGAAACAGGAAAAATACCTCAGTGTCTAAAAATAACACATCTCAGACCAATTTTCAAGAATGGAACAAAGAAAAATGTAGGTTCTTATAGGCCAATAGGATCAATCTCAGTAATTATGAAAATTCTAGAACATTTCATCTGTATGCAATTGAATCAATACCTGATCAATCAGAACATAATAAATGATGCTCAATATGGGTTTATTCCAAAAAAATCAACAATAGGTTTATTAGAAAAACTAACAGAAAATATATTTGAAGCTTTAAATGACAATAAATTTGTCATAACTGTTGCAACAGATTTGACAAAAGCATATGATTTGGTTAATTATGAAATTATGTTACAAAAAATCAATAGAATAGGTATTCGTGGAAAGCTATTCAACTTGTTTGAAAACTATTTTGAAAATAGAAAAATACATGTTAGTATAGGTGAATATATTAGTACCGATTATAATCAATCCTGTGGACTTATTCAGGGCAGCATTTTGTCTCTTGTTCTATTTAATCTGTATGTAAACAATCTAGCTAGTCTCAGTTTCAAAAGTAAGGTGCTGCAGTATGCAGATGACAACCTGCTATATATGACACACACATCTAAGGATGGGCATAAGATACATGCAAGAGGATCTCAATTTGGCTAATAAATATTTTTTCAACAACGGTATCAAGATAAATTCACAGAAAACAAAGGTAATTATATTTAGAAATCCCAGAAATAACGTAGGTTTGTACAATTATAAATTAATGTGCCATAAAGCAGAATGTCTAAGATATCAAGATTTGAGATACACATGCGGGTGTCAGCATTTGGAATTCAGTGAGAATATTAAGCATCTAGGAGTTGTTTTTGATGCAGACATGAAATTCAATTCACACAATAATAGGATGCTGCGAATTATGAAAGCTGCTTTATACAAATACTCTAGAATTAGCCACTGTTTTCCAATAAATATTAAAAGAATTATTTATTTCTCTATGATTCAAAGTATATTATTCTATGGTATTACAATTCATAGTTTAGCACAAGTGTATTTGAGACAGCCGTTGTATGATGTAGTTAGAAGAGTAGCAAACACATTATTTAATGGAGTCGAGCTTGGAATATTGGGTATTGCCGTGCTACCAATTTCTCCTAAATAGGTTGGATAGCATTTCACACCTATTAACCTAAGGAAAGTTATGGACTCCAAAATGGTAGATTCTTGATGAACTATGAATGGATCTATCGCCTATGAATGAGAAATCCAGTTTTCAGAGCAAACCAACTTATAATCTTCAGAAGAATTTTGGCAATATACAACACAAATCCACAAACAATACCTTACACACTTAAGCATCTAACATCATTACAGGCTAAATACTTATCCATTTATATAGGTGAAAAACAATGGCTATAGGCTTGTATACACACAAAACAATTTTATACAAAATTAGAACACCATAAAACTGTTCAAAACTCAATTTAAAACATTAAAAATTCACTTGAACAGAAAAATATTCAGAGAACACAAAACCAGAACACATAGCCAGCCACCATTTTTTAGAGAGAGCCTAACAAGTACAGAGTAAAGCCCCACCTCAAAACCAGTGTCGACGTCATGAACACGTCACCGATATTAAATTCCAAAAAATTATAAATTACAAGTTTAGAATTTACATTTGTTCTCAATAAAACTTTATTTCGAAACTGTTATTTTAAATTTATATATATCCTCTATATTTATAATGATCTATTTATCTGTTAATTCTGTCAACTTAGTTTTGGTGATACCATGGAATGTGCAACACAATTATTTACGATAAATTCTCAGTTAAAAAGTTGTCTGCATATTGATTACTCTGATATTTACTATCAAGTTTTATAGATCTTGAATTGAAGATTCGATTTTAATCGAGAAAAAAAAATGTAATATTGCAAATACCCCCCTCTTGACATAATAAATTTTACTGTTTGAGAATTTAAAGAAAAAAAACTACATTGAAACAAATGGAAATTGTTGAAATTAAATTCGAGAACAGTAACAATTTTTCTATAAAAACATTACATGTCAACCTATAATATTGAAAATTATTATAAAAATTCATCAATAGCATTTGTTATGCATTTCCAAACAATATTTCAAAGTATAGAATATCAAAATTACTTTTGATTTAGCTTTATAATTTGAAGGAAAATATCTCAACGGAAAGTTTAATATATATAAAGAATAGTTTTTGAAATTGCACATAAATTTAATAGATAGAAAAATTCAATTTAAAAAAAAAAATTTAGTATGTTGAACAAAAAAATTTTTTTTTAATGAATTGATGAATTGTTACATTTAATTTTCACATAAAATTTCAATAAATCAAAAAATGTTCATTTCTTTCACTATTGACGCGGTTGATTTTATTGATGCAAATTTTGGAAAACAGTCCGTTAAGGCACTCAGTATGAATTTCAGTTAAGTGTGACTCCAGTGTGATGACGTTAGTGTTGGGCTGATCCGAATACTTGTAGTGTTGGGCTGATCTGGATGCACGTAGTGTTGGGGTGATCTGGATGCACGTAGTGTTGGGCTGATACTTGTAGTCGACTGATGCATACCAAACTCGATACAGGTGACATCTCAGTTAGCATTGCCTCATGCTTGTAGTAGACGGCTGCATACCAAACTCAATACAGGTGACATCTCAGTTAGCATTGCCTCATGCTTGTAGTAGACGGCTGCATACCAAACTCGATACAGGTGACATCTCAGTTAGCATTGCCTCATGTTTGTAGTAGACGGCTGCATACCAAACTCAATACAGAGTCACGTAAATTTTGTATCATATCATTATACAATGTACATTTCAGGCTTGAAATGACAATGTAATTTGTTTTATGGAAAAGAGATAGATGCTGCATACAGGATCAACTTAGGTGAGGATTAATTTAGGTAAGGTTTGGTTTTTTGATATTTTCAGCTTTCAAGGTTTAGAGTTCTGCATACAGGAATATTTTAGGAGAGGATTTTTTGAATCAATTTCTTTCATGAAACTGTGACTGTTATTCTGAATTCAAAGTTGCAAACGTGAACATGGATGGCAATTACCTCCAGGTAATGTGGTAGTGTTGAAGTTTGAGTTACATGGTTAGCAATAGGCGTTGGCATTGTCATTGGCGTATGCATTGGTGTCGGTATTGGCTTTGGCATTGTCATAGGCATTGGCATCAACATTGGCGCAGGCATTGGCATCGGCACAGGCATCGGCGTAGACATCAACGTAGATATTGGCATCGGCACAGGCATCGGCGTAGACATCAACATAGATATTGGCGTTGGCATTGGTGTAGACATCAGAGCAGATATTGGCGTTGATATTGGCATAGGCATCAGCGTAGATATTGGCGTAGTTATTGGTGTAGATATTGGCTTAGATATTGGCATTGACATTGGCATCGACATTGGTGTAGATATCGGCGTAGTTGTTGGCGATGGCATTGGCATCGACATTGGCGCAGGCATTGGTTTCGATATTGGTGTAGTTATTGGTGTAGATATTGGCGTAGATATTGGCGTAGTTATTGGTGTAGATATTGGCGTGGTTATTGGTGTAGATATTGGCGTTGATAGTCAATTAATGAGTCACACTAGTTCGAAAATCACCCAAATGTTCTTAACACTCTTCATGGCATTCACTTGTTGCTGATTTCGAGATTCACGTAATAATTATTTCTATGTTAATGTCCTGTTATTTTAAAATGCTTATAAACTGAAAAGAAAATTTTGATTAGGCTACCAATACAATCTAATACACATGAAATTTTTTTACAAGTATATAATCAATATAAAAATGAAATTCGTTAACATCTAATTATACAGTCAGCAATACATAAATTGTGAAATTTCGTCAAACTCTATAGAAATATTAATTACAAAATTTTAATTAAAAAAAAAAATTCATTTCCATTTATTCACTGTTCAAATATATTATGAAAAGCAAATTATTCAATATTATTAATCATCGTTTGCTGGATACTATAGTTTATTTCGACTTTTCAATGTTCTAAACACAAACTACATTTCATGACAAAACTTTACTATCAATCATTAAACAAGAAATCATTCAAAACATCAATAATATTTTGCTTCAAAGGCAAACAATATTCATAAGTAATCATCTGCATCTATGGCAATCAACATTATTAATCATTATTTTGCATCTATGGCAATCAGCATTAGTAATCAACACAAAAAATATTATCTCATTACTGCCTCTCTAAGTCATAACCTCTGTTATTCCTTCTTTAGGCAATAATGGGTTTCCATCTCAAAAAACAATCACATACCAGCAAAATTCTAATCAACAAACCCCACTAAAAATTCTACATACACTCCAGCATCCATTTCAAACGATAATCAATCATATCAAAATTTATAGAACAAACATTTTTTTTCTAATTTAGAAAAAGACATCAATTACAAAAACTTTAGAGAAATTTTAATCTTTAACTCATTTCAATTAACATATTAAAATGAATTGTGTCGCCATATATATGAGATGTTCAATATAAATGAAAGTTAACTTGAATAATAATGTTTTCATTAAATAAAAACGTCTTGTCATATGAAATTTTCTGTATTTTTTATATTACTTCTTACTTTTTCAATATGGCGACACAATTCATTAATACTTTCAAGTTTTATTATTATAACAAAAGAATTTATACATAAGATTAAATTTCAGCATGTTCTAAATTGAACCATTTATTTTTTAAATAATTTCAGAATTTGAAGACTGTATAATAAGTACAAACATTTCAATATTACAATACAAAGACGATCAAGATGGATAATGGGTAAATAAGTTCCCTAAAAAATACAAATGAGAGAAAAAGAAAAATTGAGTAAATAAATTTCCTAAATAATACAAGGAAGAGAAAGATTAATTAGAGCCTATCCTACATGTCAATACTAAACTTTCATAAGGAAGTATATTTAATAAAAATATACTGAAAATGAGAAAATGTTAGTGTTGGGCTGATCTGGATGCACGTAGTGTTGGGCTGATCTGGATGCACGTAGTGTTGGGGTGATCTGGATGCACGTAGTGTTGGGCTGATACTTGTAGTCGACTGATGCATACCAAACTCGATACAGGTGACATCTCAGTTAGCATTGCCTCATGCTTGTAGTAGACGGCTGCATACCAAACTCAATACAGGTGACATCTCAGTTAGCATTGCCTCATGCTTGTAGTAGACGGCTGCATACCAAACTCGATACAGGTGACATCTCAGTTAGCATTGCCTCATGCTTGTAGTAGACGGCTGCATACCAAACTCAATACAGAGTCACGTAAATTTTGTATCATATCATTATACAATGTACATTTCAGGCTTGAAATGACAATGTAATTTGTTTTATGGAAAAGAGATAGATGCTGCATACAGGATCAACTTAGGTGAGGATTAATTTAGGTAAGGTTTGGTTTTTTGATATTTTCAGCTTTCAAGGTTTAGAGTTCTGCATACAGGAATATTTTAGGAGAGGATTTTTTGAATCAATTTCTTTCATGAAACTGTGACTGTTATTCTGAATTCAAAGTTGCAAACGTGAACATGGATGGCAATTACCTCCAGGTAATGTGGTAGTGTTGAAGTTTGAGTTACATGGTTAGCAATAGGCGTTGGCATTGTCATTGGCGTATGCATTGGTGTCGGTATTGGCTTTGGCATTGTCATAGGCATTGGCATCAACATTGGCGCAGGCATTGGCATCGGCACAGGCATCGGCGTAGACATCAACGTAGATATTGGCATCGGCACAGGCATCGGCGTAGACATCAACATAGATATTGGCGTTGGCATTGGTGTAGACATCAGAGCAGATATTGGCGTTGATATTGGCATAGGCATCAGCGTAGATATTGGCGTAGTTATTGGTGTAGATATTGGCTTAGATATTGGCATTGACATTGGCATCGACATTGGTGTAGATATCGGCGTAGTTGTTGGCGATGGCATTGGCATCGACATTGGCGCAGGCATTGGTTTCGATATTGGTGTAGTTATTGGTGTAGATATTGGCGTAGATATTGGCGTAGTTATTGGTGTAGATATTGGCGTGGTTATTGGTGTAGATATTGGCGTTGATAGTCAATTAATGAGTCACACTAGTTCGAAAATCACCCAAATGTTCTTAACACTCTTCATGGCATTCACTTGTTGCTGATTTCGAGATTCACGTAATAATTATTTCTATGTTAATGTCCTGTTATTTTAAAATGCTTATAAACTGAAAAGAAAATTTTGATTAGGCTACCAATACAATCTAATACACATGAAATTTTTTTACAAGTATATAATCAATATAAAAATGAAATTCGTTAACATCTAATTATACAGTCAGCAATACATAAATTGTGAAATTTCGTCAAACTCTATAGAAATATTAATTACAAAATTTTAATTAAAAAAAAAAATTCATTTCCATTTATTCACTGTTCAAATATATTATGAAAAGCAAATTATTCAATATTATTAATCATCGTTTGCTGGATACTATAGTTTATTTCGACTTTTCAATGTTCTAAACACAAACTACATTTCATGACAAAACTTTACTATCAATCATTAAACAAGAAATCATTCAAAACATCAATAATATTTTGCTTCAAAGGCAAACAATATTCATAAGTAATCATCTGCATCTATGGCAATCAACATTATTAATCATTATTTTGCATCTATGGCAATCAGCATTAGTAATCAACACAAAAATATTATCTCATTACTGCCTCTCTAAGTCAAAACCTCTGTTATTCCTTCTTTAGGCAATAATGGGTTTCCATCTCAAAAAACAATCACATACCAGCAAAATTCTAATCAACAAACCCCACTAAAAATTCTACATACACTCCAGCATCCATTTCAAACGATAATCAATCATATCAAAATTTATAGAACAAACATTTTTTTTCTAATTTAGAAAAAGACATCAATTACAAAAACTTTAGAGAAATTTTAATCTTTAACTCATTTCAATTAACATATTAAAATGAATTGTGTCGCCATATATATGAGATGTTCAATATAAATGAAAGTTAACTTGAATAATAATGTTTTCATTAAATAAAAACGTCTTGTCATATGAAATTTTCTGTATTTTTTATATTACTTCTTACTTTTTCAATATGGCGACACAATTCATTAATACTTTCAAGTTTTATTATTATAACAAAAGAATTTATACATAAGATTAAATTTCAGCATGTTCTAAATTGAACCATTTATTTTTTAAATAATTTCAGAATTTGAAGACTGTATAATAAGTACAAACATTTCAATATTACAATACAAAGACGATCAAGATGGATAATGGGTAAATAAGTTCCCTAAAAAATACAAATGAGAGAAAAAGAAAAATTGAGTAAATAAATTTCCTAAATAATACAAGGAAGAGAAAGATTAATTAGAGCCTATCCTACATGTCAATACTAAACTTTCATAAGGAAGTATATTTAATAAAAATATACTGAAAATGAGAAAATGGGACATAATTTGCTCTGAAAAACCTAGTTACCTAATATGATACCTGACAAAAAATAGACATAATTAAAATATGTAATATATGATGAAAAAATATACCGCAAGCAAACAGTTATTTATACTACAATAGATAGATTTTAGAAAAGTTAAGTTTATCAACAATTTAAAGATTAGGAAAATAAGCTACTATTTTAACTTCCAAAATTATTTCAGAGAAAAAATACAAATTTAAATGACTATGGACAAGATTGGTTAAGATATGCATCATAGAAGAAATTTACTGAACATTACACAAAGACAGGAAAGAATCGAAATTTGAAACGATTAAGGACCAAGAAAAATAGGCTACAGGAAAGAAAAAAGACACAATTATGGACTCTTACCATACACTGCGTAGCGATTATGCTATTCTGAATCCCAGCATAACACAGGATTCCTAATCATAACATAGTGCCGGGGAATACACTTCCATCATGTGATTCACTGTCATCATCTTGTAAGTAAGCAACTTGAAACAACCTTTGAATACTAACACATCAATGGTGACTTTTTGCTTCGTTTTCTTCAAGAACATGATTTTATTCATGGGTTAATTTGTTTCAACAAAGCCATTTTGCTTACAAAAGTCAGTCATGTTCACTTGATAATGCTTTGCATACACTTTTTCAATTTTTAGTTGAAAGTTAAATTCATCAACTTGATACAAAGCAAGATTCATTTTGTTTACATTGTTCCTAACCTCTACAGAAACCTGTCTCATGTAAACACTCACTTTATTTACTGTTTTCCTAACATTCAATTTGGCAATACTACTTTCTTTACTGTTGACTTTCAATAAAGACAACTCCCTACCTACTACTTTACTCAATTCTACTATGAGGGCTATTTTTTTTCAACTTCCGATCATGAAGCTAGAAGGCAATGCGAGCAGCATTGGCCAACATTGCGCTGCAGCTGACTATGCACATCTCACACTATAACCTCACTCGTTTTCGGCCATCTGTCGTCATTACCAGTTTATCTAGCAGCAGAAATTCACCGTAGAATGAAACGGAAGGATACTGCGGTACATTACAACGTTTGCGGAGAGCTATTCAGAACAAAAGGAGAGGAATGCTCACATTGGGAGTGGTGCTCATTCATGACAACGCCCGTCCTCACAGTGCTGCTGTGACGAAGCATCTTCTTGAAGGGTTTAAATGGGACGTTTTTGACCATCCGGCATATAGCCCAGACTTAGCACCAAGCGACTATCACCTTTTCCCGGAACTGAAGAAAATGCTAGGAGGGCAGAGCTTCCGAACAGATGATGCGCTGCAAGATGCTGTGAAAAACCATCTCAAATCACTGGCGGCTAACTTCTACAAACAAGGTATTAAGAAGCTTGTAGCCAGGTATGAAAAATGCCTCAATCTGAATGGTGACTATGTTGAGAAGTAACTAATAATGTAAATAACTTTTGATAATAAATTCATTCAGTTACTCTCACTAGTTTCTTTTTTATACCACATCGGAAGTTGAAAAAAAAAATAGCCCTCGTATCTCACTAGGATTTATTTTTTCAATAACAGTAACTAGGCCTACATTATCTCAAACTTGAAATAATTGATCTTGTATCTTAACACTACTATCATCCTGCTTCAATTGCTTTCATCTTCATGATTATCTATCAATGTTTCATGTGTATCTTTTAATAGAAGGTTTATACTAACCTGCTCTAGTCTTATACTAGTACATTCTTGCTTTATATCATCAAACTTAGCACTTTGATCTTGTTTCAAATTATCAATCTTAGCATTTTGCTCATCAATCTTAGCATTTTGCTCATCAAACCTAGCATTTTGCTCATCAAACTTTTGTGTTAAGAACGCTATAAGATTCAGATCATTTTTAATTCATTAAAACTTGACCACTCCAGAACTGACCTCCCATTCAGCAGCATACCATTCATAACCTATCAAGACATCAGCCTACTAATAATTTTTCATAACCAGGGATATATTTTGTAGTTTGAGTCCCACACCAGGGCGTACCATTTGGCGTGCTACCAATTTCTCCTAAATAGGTTGGATAGCATTTCACACCTATTAACCTAAGGAAAGTTATGGGCTCCAAAATGGTAGATTCTTGATAAACTATGAATGGATCTATTGCCTATGAATGAGAAATCCAGTTTTCAGAGCAAACCAACTTATAATCTTCAGAAGAATTTTGGCAATATACAACACAAATCCACAAACAATACCTTACACACTTAAGCATCTAACATCATTACAGGCTAAATACTTATCCATTTATATAGTTGAAAAACAATGGCTATAGGCTTGTATACACACAAAACAATTTTATACAAAATTAGAACACCATAAAACTGTTCAAAACTCAATTTAAAACATTAAAAATTCACTTAAACTGAAAAATATTCAGAGAACACAAAACCAGAACACATAGCCAGCCACCATTTTCTAGAGAGAGCCTAACAAGTACAGAGTAAAGCCCCACCTCAAAACCAGTGTCGACATCATGAACACGTCACCAATATTAAATGCCAAAAAAATATAAATTACAAGTTTAGAATTTACATTTGTTCTCAATAAAACTTTATTTCGAAACTGTTATTTTAAATTTATATATATTCTCTATATTTATAATGATCTATTTATCTGTTAATTCTGTCAACTCAGTTTCGGTGATACCATGGAATGTGCAACACAATTATTTACGATAAATTCTCAGTTAAAAAGTTGTCCGCATATTGATTACTCTGATATTTACTATCAAGTTTTATAGATCTTGAATTGAAGTTTCGATTTCAATCGAGAAAAAAAATGTAATATTACAGTATTATGACACCAGAATCTCTCGCAAAATACACTGATTTGTCCAGACATTATTTTGAAGATGAATTAAGGGAAATAAACTAAATAAGTAATGGTTTGAGAAATAGGCTATTTAGATCACAGCGTTATAATAATAATTATGGTAAGAACCTATTAAAATACAGAATCCCTTACCTGTTGAACGATTTGCCATCAGAATCGAAAAATTTACAAAGAAATTAAATAAAAACTAAACTTGAGAATTATTTTATAGGAATTGTTTGAATAGAAAGATATGTTGAAGATTATTGTTAATATTCTAATGGGTTAGTTGGTAGATAGGTTAGTTTGCACATAGTAGACAATAGTAAACTGCACCGTACAATGGGAAATGGAAAAGAAAAACTATGGATGAATAAATAAATAAGATTGATTTTAATATAGTAAACAAAAAGTGCTTTAGAAGTAGTTGAAAATGATTAAGAGAGTGTATATTACAATTTGTAGTTTAATAAATGTTTTTGTGAAGCTTTGAAGGTTAGCTTTTGTTTTTGCATTCTATGACTGTGTGTGTGTTGTAATATTGTTGATGTGCATGTTGGCTCAGCTAGTCAGCTGTTCACAGCCACCTAAATGCCTGCAATTTAGCCACAATAATGTCTGCAAGGTTGAGCACCGATTTAGTAGAATATAGAGTGACTAATGTTGTGATTCAAGTGGTAGAAATTAGAACTTAAATATCAAATCCCAGATAGAAACTATAATAGACTTACAATTTAATTTATTAAACACTTTACAAAAATTTCATTTGTAGTATTATTATAGAATGTATGACTATTATGATGTAGTATGAAATTTGAATACTCCTCAATTAGCTCTAAGCTAGAGGAGCAACAAAACACTGTATGCATATGATACTATGTAATTTTAAATGAAAATAAAATAAAATAAAAAATAAATTATTATTATTATTGTTATTCATGGCGCTTAGTTGTGTATATGTGAGCTTCATTAAAACTCACACAACATGCCACCTGTCAATTACATATAATATTTTTACATACAAGATTGGTTTCATTTAATACATTTTCCAATATATTAATTTACTTAAAACCTATACGTCTTAACTACCAGACAAGGACCTCATTCCCTCTTCAACACTATAGGGACAACTCTTTAATAGTACATCATTTATTTTATTTTTGAATAATTTCAAATTAGTCTCCGTTTTCAAATCGTTTTTCAAAGAGTTATATATTTTTATGCCTGAATATAATGCTCCCTTCTCATAGGCGGTAAGTCTGTGCTTGGGCAAATAGAGATTGTTGTTACGTTGAGGAAACCTGTGAATGGGATGGTTGTCAGCAATTATCTCACTATTTCCTTTCATGGTGTACATTAAAATGTCAACCATATATAAAGCCGGAAGGGTTAAAAGGTTGAGTCTGCGAAATATGGGCCTGCAAGAGTCTCTCCTCCCAGAGTGAGTTAAATTCCCCATCTAAAAATGTTTAATGCGCCAGTGGAGGAGCCCCAAAAAATTATGCCATACCTTATAATTGAAAGGAAGTATCCATGGTATAATAAAAGCCCTGTCTTTAAATTTGTAATTGTTAAAACTGTACAAATGGCGTAAATAGCACGACAGAGTCTTTGCTGTAATTTCTTTATATAGCCTCCCCATTCCAAATTATGTTGCACAAGCAAGCCAAGAAACTTAGCTGAGTCTACATTTTCAACCCCATCACCCCCACTAGCGTGCACACCATCGCTATCATTCCTTCTTATCCTAAAGTGATCAATTTTTGTTTTCACAGGGTTAAAAACCAAACCATTATTTCTAAACCAAATATTTAATTTCTCCCTAATTCCTTGTAATGTGAGATGAGCAGTGGAACAATTCTTCTCTCTGACAATAATTGTGACATCATCTGCATAGAGGATAGATTTCTCCTGTATGATTTTCGGTAGGTCATTAACAAATATATTGAACAGAAGTGGCCCAAGAACAGATCCCTGTGGCACTCTGCAATGAGGGGCTTTCTCCCAGTTCGAAAAATGCACATCAGTTTCCATATTCATACGCACTCGCTGATATCTACACATCAAGTATGATTCAAACCAAGTTATTTCAGTGACCTCAAACCCATAAAAACGAAGCTTCTGCACTAACAATTGATGATTCACACAGTCGAAGGCTCTTGACAAATCACAGAACATTCCGAATGCAGATTGAGAGCCATCAAAAGGCCCCGTAGAACCTCCTCAATACACTCAAATATGGCATTCTTTGTCGACCTACCTCTTCTAAAACCATATTGTTCATTGCAGAATAACTTATTATTTTCAAAATATGCATTAACTTGTTCAAACACTGCTTTTTCAAAAACTTTTGACACAATAGGGGGTATATTAATAGGTCTGAAATTAGCCATATTTCTATTATCTCCACTCTTTAGTGCCAGTGTGACATTTGTAAATTTGAGCCAATCAGGAAAAACACCAGATGATAGAGATAAATTTATTTTATAAGTTAGTACCGGAGTAATTATAGATGCAAGCCTTTTTAGTACTGTACCACTCAACTCATCCCACCCTGCAGACGAACCAGATTTAAGTGACATAATGGTCTTGAAAACAAAGTTTTCTGAAACTGAAGAGAATTTGAAACGTTTATGAATCGAGTTACAACAATTATTATTAATAGAGGCAATAGCAGAGCTCACTGAGACACCAGTGGATAAATTAAGTGGGACAGACTTGAAGAAATTGTTAAAACTTGAACCTATCAATTTCGGATCAGTAATGCGATTACCCTGCAAAATAATTTCGGATGGTGAATTCTTTGAGTTACCTGATTTGTTTCCCTAATGGTCCAAGTTGTTTTTATCTGGTTATCTGAGTCTCAATATGGCGGACCAGATTTTTGAAGTCATAGTGAAGTAGTATTTTCAATTTTAGTAGGATCCTTAATCACACCCTCTGTCAAATTACCTTTGTGTATGAGATATTAAGCCATTCTCGGACTTTTCACCCACTCTGTGTATTTGTAGATTTCATATAGCTTTAGTCAGTTTTCATGTGTAATATTTTTAAATTGCTGTTGATGTCTGTGTATATGTGGCTGTTTTCTATTAGATGTGCATGTAGATAACCAGGTACACCTGACAAACAATGCTGCTCGAATAATGAAAAAAACCTGAGTTTGAGCTTCAACGTACTACAGGATCTCATCGTACTACAGCTTATTCTTCTCGGCTCCTCGAGGCGGTTCAAAATCATGCATCATTAGTCAAATTCGGCCGAAAAATAGAAAATTTATACTTGAGTGAACTTGAACCAGTATTTTAATACACAAAAAATTAACAATTTCTACAGGGTGGGGCAGAGCCGACTGACGAGTTTGAAAGGGTTATAAATAATGAACGGAGAAACTTAGAAAAAAATGGTTCGGTTTATTGAATTCAGCTCGAAAAATAGTTTTTAGTGTTAGTTTTTGAAAATTATATCGGTTGAATGGCGGCCATCAGCAGCTATACACTGATGTAGCCTATTTTTGAAATTTTCAAACGCATTTTGGCATATTGCCACTGGTAAGGCCTGAATCTCCTCCCTGATTTTCTCCTTAAGCTCTTCCAAAGTGTGTGGGCGATGTTTGAAAACCTTTTCTTTGAGGTAGCCCCACAGGAAAAAGTCACAGACACTCAAATCGGGTGAGCGTGCCGGCCACTTCACGTCCCCCCTCAGAGAGATAAGTCGCCCTGGGAACATTTCTCTCAACAAATCCATTGAAATGCGCGCTGTGTGGGATGTAGCCCATCCTGCTGAAACCATATTTCCCCCAAGTCTTGTTCCTCAGCAAGTTCTTCCAATTTGGGTTGCAGAAACGTTTGTAACATTGTGACATAACTCGGAGGTGACAGTGACGGTGATGCTGTCATCTTCGAAGAAGTATGGCCCTATCACTCCAAATTGAGAAACGGCACACCAAACTGTCACTTTTGGTGAATTAAGTGATCTTTTATGAAGTTGTCGAGGGTTATTTGCTGCCCAGTACCGGAAGTTTTGTTTGTTGACAGCTCCACACAGATGAAAATGAGCCTCGTCACTGCAGAAAAGAGTCGCCATTGCCGGGATGCGTTGAAGCATTTCCTTGCAACAATTTTTATGGTTCAAAAAATCGGCGGCATTTAATTTTTGCACAATCATGATTTTATATGGATGAAAAAACAAATGTTCATGAAGAATCCTCCTAATTGAACGGCTGGACATCCCCAAAGCTATTGCATGCCTGCGTGCAGAACGCCTCGGTGATTGCTCGACTGCTGCTCTCACAATTTCAATATTTTCGGGAGTTCTCACTGTTCTTGGTGCGCCATGTCTTCTTTCTTGTCATGTACTACCAGTTTTCTCGAGTTGACGAACCCACGCTCTGATAGAGTTCACAGACGGGACGGGTTTTGTGGACAGGAATGTCAACATGTCATCGAAACGCCCGTTGAACTGCGATAATCGAATGTTGATTTTCGTAAAAAGCGCGAACAACATAACCGCGATGCTCCCCTGTCCAATTCATGATGCACACTAAAAACTATTCTCCCGGGACTGTACAATGACGCCCACCGAGCCTGCCTACTCCCACCACAGGCTGAGCAGTGCCCCCTCCAAACTCGTCAGTCGGCTCTGCCCCACCTTGTATATCGCGCTTCTCCACTGAATTAAGTGCACCTGACGGGTGATTCTCATAGAACATGATCTTAGGAACTTATATCATTGTGCGAAACCTAAATGTGATGCCAAAGGAGTTGGTTATGATGGTTGAAGCTGAAAATTAGGTGTTTTTCTAAATACAAGAAGCATTGTTGTCAGGTGTACCTAGATATTTACTGTATATGAGATAGGGCGCTCTACCTGGTCTCAGATTGTAGAGCACAAAATTACGTCAAGAGGGATTTTGAATTAGACTTTTGAATGGTAACAATAAAAAAATATTGTTGATCAAAAACTAAAATTCATCAAAATTGAGTTTTTCAAATTTCACTTATTTAAAAAAAAAAGTAGTAACTCAGTGCTTATTGAAGATAAGATCTAATTTAATTTCATCATCTAAAAAAAGGCGAGAGTGATTTTTTCTGCCAATTACACGATTTGGCGGAAATAGCTGAAAACTGGAGAATGAACCGAAAATACGAGGTTTTTGGTCCATCCTGAATCTAGCACAAGGAAATTTTGCATGATTAAATAATTTTGGTTCTGAACTCCTCTTATGTACCCAAGTTATGTATAAAAAATCAGAACAACAATATAAATTGCATACACCAATGTATATAGGACTGGAATAGAAGTACTTTATAATCTTCTCTATACTCATAAAAGGCTAAGCCCCGACAGACTGAAATCACACCACAGCCCAAACTACTGAGCCTAAAAACTTGAAATTTTGCACGATTGTTTATGGTAGCCTGAAAACATCCACTAAGAAAGGATTTTCAGAAATTTGCCCCCCTGAGGGAGCTGGGGCCCCCCCAAAATTTTGTACTTTTTAACCGGTCATTGCACAGCAAAGTCATGAGGAACTTTTTGTTCAGCTACGAGAAAAAATTTGATCTATGCAGAAAAATTTCGATCAGGAGCACAAGGGGGTCCAGGAGAGGGTATTTTTCGAAAATTTTGATGTAAAATCACACTACAGCTCAAACTAATTGTCCTACAGACTTGAAACTTTGCACAAATATTCTTCAAACATGCTAGACGCGCTCTAAGAACGGATTTTGAGATATTTTGCCTCTAAGGGTTTCAAAGGATGAAAAAGGATCCTATTAAGTAAGGTTATGAACATGGTAAGGTGAGTGCCATATGGAAATGAGATAATTTATTTATTGACATGTGATATTCTAACATATGTTGTAATCATTGGAAATAACAAAATAATATGATAGTAATTCAAAAAAGAACATCTGTTCAATTATTGCTTTCTACTTGATTCTACCTAACCTCAATAATATTGTTCTGATAATTGATAAATATGTTTAATAATATTATTATTATTGATATAATAAGAGTATTGTTTTCATAATCAATTATTATCATTAATATAATAATAGTATTGTTTTGGTAATCAATAAATATTTTTATTTTCACAAACTCTGAATAATTTATAATGGTGAATGTGAAACAGCTGCATCAAAGAAATTATCTCAAAAACATATGTGAAAGAGAAGTATTCATTTTATCCTATCTTTTAGTAAAATAACAATGATTTCTGTATTGAATAACATCTATCCTGCCAACAAGAATCGAACTCTTTGTGAATTTTAATATGACCTACACTTTAGATTTATATATATTCCATTAATAAATTCATGGAAATTGAAGTACTATTTTCAGTTAGTTGATGATTAGTTGATGAAATTGATTATCAATAGAGAAAATTATTATAATTTTATCAATACAGAATTAGTTGAATGAATTGTCGATGTACTGAGTTCTTGGTCAACAATAATTCAATATTGGTATTTATCAGATTAATTTAATTGGCTCATAAGAACCTATTTACTAATAGTTCTGTGAACAGTAGACCTCACGCAGTTTTCTCATCCACAAGTATCTGGTGTCACGTGTTCTAGTTGCAACGGTACCAGTCTTTCTCTGAAATATAATCTGTCATATGTTTTACAGTCTATTATAAACTCCCTTAATTTTAGAGATGGTAAACATGATGAACGTTTTCTTTAAATTGTTCAACTAATATTGAATCTTCACTTTTCTTCTAATAGATGTGCAGCGTTCGGCGAACTATTCGTCTAGACTCTAGATACTTGCCGATTAACGAGCACACATCTACACACATGCGTGGTTTGCCGAGCACTTGCTCGTTTTGGGAATAGCAAATACTCGTCAACTGAATTTGTCATCTACTATCAACATGAAACAGGTGTTATGTAGCTAAGTTGAACGTGATATTTTCGAGCTCAAAATTTAAGTAGTTTCATTCTTTATTAATTTTGTAAATTTAAAGTTTGTTTCATGTTTTTTAGAAAGTTTTACTATTAACCTATCCAAATTCAAAATTGTTTTATTCTAATCTATATTCTCAGATTGTGATTTGGTGTAGAAATTGACATGGACATAACCTATGTATAATTTTTGGACAATTTGAAAATAAATTAGGAAATTGGAAAAGTTTCAGGCAATAGCCTGGTTTTTTCTTTTTCGATCATCGTATTGTTTGTGTTAACCAAATAAATAAACTAGTAGTTCTGTGAACAGTGGACCTCACGCAGTATTCTCATCCACAAGTACCTGATTCTAACTGTAGACCTTATGGAAATACAGCAATAGACTGGCTTCTCCACACATCTGTGTAATCACTTGTCAGCTGATTTATGATGAATAATTCTATAGTCGGATTTTTACTCTAAATATTGGCGTATGAAGGAGGCTCCTTTACCTTTTATATTATCCTTGAAATGCAAAATTACCGAAAACCTTGTATATATGTCGACGCGCAATTAAAAAAGGAACATACTTGTCAAATTTCATGAAAATCTATTACCACGTTTCGCCGTAAATGCGCAACATATTAACATTTAAACATTCAAACATTTAAACATTAAGAGAAATGCCAAACCGTCGACTTGAATCTTAGACCTCACTTCGCTCGGTCAATAAACATGGATCTTGATATTGAAGACGCTCTTCATGCTTATCCTGCTTTTACAAATAACCAAACTAACCCTATGTTCCCGGGTCAATAACTGTATAGGACATGAAAAGCCCTAGAATTTTAACTTCAATTGATTAAAAAAAATATTTGTAGAAATTTTTAATACATTTAAATAATTCAGTAACCTGGACGGGACTGGTTAGTATCTAGTTTTCATCAAGATTTGAATTATTATTCATTAACTAGCAGGTAACCCGTGCTCAGCAAGGGTCTATTTTAAAAGTTGACTACAGTAATTAAAAACATTAGCGAGTAGAATCTTGAAGAGCTTGAAGTAGGCCTAAAACCATCTTCGGTTAATTATATGCAAAATTTCAAGTTAATTTCAGTCTAGTAGTTTAGGCGTGATGATGCATGAAACATAATTTTCCTATCCAGTACGTGTATAAGCCAGTTTTTTCTTTATTATAATATAGATACGTTCTTCAACTTGGTACTAACATACGTGGGCATACAAGGAAAATCCACTAAATCCATAAAAGTAAATTTCTCAGGAAATCAATTTGTAATTTCTAACATCAATCATAATTTCCTTATAGTGATTTTTCACAAAATAATATCATACTGTAAGAAATTAAATATTCTTTATTTGTTTGATAATTGATTATTTGATTTGATATGATTTAATATCCATAGTTTATAGAATTAATTGAAAATAATGAAAAATCAAAGTTTGGAAAAATTGCACTTGCATTTTCCTTGTACGCCCATGATAATAAAGTGACAGAAGTCAAATCTTGTTTAGAAACCTTCCTCAACTTAATGCCAACCTTACAAAATTGGACTGGGTATTAATTTAGTTACCAATTTTAACCATCTGTTTCGGAGAGGTAGTATCTCTAGATTATAGTTCTATATTAAAATATGCTATGTACATTTCACATGAACATTCGTCCACTTTGATGTGTTCAAAAGTCCCACACCGACCGGGAAAACAACGAGCACGAATGTTCATTGCTTGCTGAATACCAAACATCCATCCACACTACTCGTGATTGGGCGAGTATGCTAGGTGTTCGCCGAATGCCGCATGTCTGGAGCCGGCTGAAACAACGAGCACGAATTTTCGCTGCTTGCTGAATAGACAAACATCCATCCACAGTACTAGCGATTCGGCGAGTCGCTGCTCGGTGTTTGCCGAATGATGCATGTCTGGAGCCGGCTTTAGAGTTATGCTTATTTTTCGAGTTGATTAACAGAGTAGCAAAACAGAACCAGATTTTTCAACTTACTTTGAATGAGGATTTTTTTATTTGAGTACGATCACAGCCTACTATAGATAGTATATTATCTAAAGTAAGCCATGGTACGATCCACACTGTCAGCTACCATCGTTATATTACCTTCTGTAGACGAAATATATGCTTAGGTTGGATATTATTTCATATGATAAAAGTCTAGTGGAAAAATGCACTCCAGATATTGAACTGTACCTCGAAGTTATTCATTATCGTTGTTTCAATGTTTGATATTGGAAACTAAAAACTATTTTTTTTCCAAAATAATAACCTACCGGTAATTATTTGTAGTTTTCACAAACACAGTTGAATCATAATTCACTCTTAAAAACTATTATTTGTTTCCTCCAATTTATTTGAAATGTAAGCAAACTCAGTTCACGTTTGATTTGGTATTCCATATGTTATCTAGTTCCGTGATAATCTTTCCATCTGATGAAAATAGTTCTTAAATATTTGAAAATTATTATTTTTTCAATAAAAATATTATAATTCCTTCAGTATTATTTAGTTCATTTAATTACTTTTTATTCTATTTTTAAACACCTATCAATTTTTTTTTCAAATGTGGGAATATTGATACTGATGGGGGTACGCATCATATACCATGACTGCAAAACAAAATATTGAAACTATAGACCTTAGGCCTATATTATACAAGCGCTAATGCAGCGTCGTTAACGTGGCGTTGGCAACGCTGAACCATAGAGAAACAATAGCGTGATGCTATATTGATTCTCTATGGCTGAACCAAGTTATACACAGCGTTCTTAGGAAGAAGTTCTTAGTGCTCACATCTCGCACTATGGAAGTACTATTTGTTAACCATACACCGTACACAAGTTGATGTGACGCTAAAAATGCTGCGTTAACGCCGCGGCATTAGCGCTCGTATAACATGGGCCTTATAGAAATAGACACGGGTTCTCCAGACATCTGTTTAATGAATGAATAATCCAATTGTCAGATGATTGATTGACCGAACGAAATGAGGTCTACGATTCAAGTCGACGATTTTTCATTTCTCTTTATGTTTTTATTTATATTTATATGTTCCGCATTTACAGCGAAACGCAACAATAGATTTTCATCAAATTAGACAGTTATGTTCCTTTTTGAATTTCGCGTCGACGTATACATAAGGGTTTTTTGAAATTTTGCATTTCAAGGATAATATAAAAGGAAAAGGAGTCTCCCTCGAACGCCAATATTACCGTAGAAATCAGACTTTGGAATATTATCATCATGAATCTGCTGTCGAGTGGATTATGCAATGACGCAAGCAATTACTATCTCAATGTAACTTGGTAAAAAATCAGCTGTCGTGCGGACTATTAATTGCAAGCGATGAGGCATGCAATATTGATAACTCTAAGTAGCATACTATTTGCTCCCGACTTTTCTCTGCTTTCAAATCGGTAAGCTTTTGATGATAGAGTAGCATAGTTGTTTACAACAAATTATTGTCGATACAACAACCCAAACAGCCATTAGTTGTTTACGCACCGATATGCCGTCAAATGATTTGGAGATTATCCAAAATGAGTTATTGAGGTATCTTTATTTCAAAAAGTATAAGACATTTCGTCCAATAGCTTTTTCCACTGAAACTTCGAGGTAAACATTTAAAGTCCAAAAATTCAAAACCAGAAGATCCATTATATCATTAATATTATTATATGAAATTCTAAATAATAATATATCCATGCCTGATTTCATAAATTTGTAAAATGTCCATGTTCCATGCAATAGACCAAGACTTAATAATATTATGCTATTTCAAATACCATTTGTGAGAACCGCTCACCATTTCAATTCCTACCTAAATAGAACAATAGACTAAACCTATTCCTTGACCCCCACCCCCCCCTATTTGAAGACCGCTACAATACATTCAAAAAATCTTGTGATAGATTATGCTGCTCAATTGATGATTAAATTGTCATCTTTGAGCTCTACTAACTCTTTATTTATTCAATTGTTTCTTCTTTCTTCGTATATACATATTTTCCTCCCCCATTTTTATACCCATTCACTAACTTTTCTGCATCTAACTCAAATATCGTTCTCTTCCAATCTTATCGTTGTAAATATTCAATGAAGTGCGATATTATTTTCTTTTGTTTTCCTTTGTAATTGTAAAGTTATAAATAACTTGACACCGACACGTTGGAAAGGATATCACTCTGATGGACAGTATTAGAAGAAGAGTCTGTGGTTTTTAACTGCGTGAGGTATACTGTTCAGAGAACTACTAGCTATAAATAATTCTATAGTCTGATCAATCCTATATGCATATATATATATGTATATATATACACATATATATATATATCATCTACTCTGAAGATAGGATTGATCAGACTATAGAATTATTTATAACTAGTAGTTCTCTGAACAGTATACCTCACGCAGTTAAAAACTACAGACTCTTCTTCTAATACTGTCCATCAGAGTGATATAGTGATATCGGAGTATGGAGGAAATTTCTTTTCCTTTCATATTATCCTCAAAATGCCAAATTTCAAAAAACCTTGTGTATACATGGACGCACAGTAAAAAAAGGAATATTCCTGCCAAATCTCATAGAATTCTATCTACGCGTTTGACCGTAAATACGTTACATACATACAGACAGACAGACAGAAGAAAATTCGAGTTAAAACATAGACCTCACTGCGTTAGGTGAATTATAATTTGTCAGATTCGGTTCGTCAAATTGAATAATTAGAATCTTAGAAGCAATCTTTGTTATTGCATATATTTTTCAGTTTTTATGTAACTCTGAAGGGTTTCATAGAAAGCCTCAATGAAAGGAAACATTGAAAAATTAATGAAATGACTGCTTTAATATTGACACCAGCAATTTAATGCGGCAAAACAATTTATTATACAATTCTAGTAGTTATTTATATTCGAATCAAATTGAATTTCAAAGCTAGTATCGGTTACGTAGTTTGTATTGTAGACTCCCTTTATACATTCACGTATTATTTTTACTTGTTCAGATTACACTACTCTGAATATTACCGATGTAGTGGCACATTGTGTATTCTTCGCAAATCAATCTGTTTCTCGATAATTGCCAACTTCATCAATAATTATTACCCCTTTTGCAGCTAGTGCCACTCCCACAGATGGGAACATAATTCTAAATACTGTATGGTGCTATGGTGTGGACCATCGAGTGTTGTCACATGTTTTGTCAGGGGACAACACTGAACAGAGAGGGGAAGTGATGTTGTCTCTGGGCATCTCCCTTGTCACTTTACCAACCTCATACCTCATAATACGGTTACAGCGACCCACCCCTCTTCTGTACTGCACTGCACTGATCTACTTGATTGATATGTTCCGTTCAGCACTGTCAACAGTGACGGAAACCCTTTGAGATTGCTACGTGATCCATTATCTAATTTACACACACAGCATCTGTATTAGTCGACTCCTATTATTATTATTATTATTATTATTATTTTATTATTATTATTATTATTATTATTATTATGGAATTGCGCCACCACAAGGTAGAGAATCAATTGCGACAAAATTCATTCATACAATTTCCTACCGATTTTGCTTTCCAGTGTGTTATTCTGTCTCCTAAACTATTACCTCATTCTGAAAACCATTACACGTAATGTTACTTTACAAAATCCCCTCCATTACAATCAATGGAGTTAATAAATTGACTTGGTAATTTCTTATCTAGACTATCTTTGTTTGGATGTAGTATTTTCAGCTTAAATCAATCATTGTTACGGGTTTCTACACTAATGAAACACTTGAAGCGAATTATAATGATTAGATTTGTTACTTATAACACCCGGAGGTAAACTAGAAATCCTATTATTGAGTGAGCAATATCTGTATATATTTTTATATTTATCTGGTTATTTATATATCTGGTTATCTGGTTATTTATGTCCAACGGATCTCGAAAACGGATCCAACGATTTTCATGAGATTTGGAACATAGTTGGTTTATGATAGAAAAATTCGATTGCACTAGGTCTCATCCCTGGGAAAACTCACTGAACGACATTAAAAGGATAATTCGTACTTGGAAAAACAGCTGAGACTTTCGTCGTCTGTGGTTGATAAAAAAGTGAGTGAGCGAGTGCGTCTGTGAAAAATCAAAATATCTCATCCCCGAAATTCATAAACTGACGTATAACCAGCTGTAAAATATAAACACGATCATTTTAAAGAATTGTGTTCTGTTCATCAATAAATAAAAATGACGAGCGAAGTTCGGTGTCCCGATATTAAATCAAAATTCGGGGAAGAAACAGTTTTGGGCTATGCATATTAGTCCTCCTTCCCCAATCATTTTGAAGAATTGTGTTTTGTTTATCTCTTCTCTCTCTATACTTATAAAAGGCTAAGCCCCGACAGACTGAAATCACACCACAGCCCAAACTACTGAACCTAAAAACTTGAAATTTTGCACGATTGTTTATGGTAGCCTGAAAACATCCACTAAGAAAGGATTTTCAGAGATTTGCCCCCCTGAGGGAGCTGGAGCCCCCCCAAAATTTTGTACTTTTTAACCGCTCATTGCACAGCAAAGTCATGAGGAACTTTTTTGTTCAGCTACGAAAAAAAATTGGATCTATGCAGAAAAATTTCGATCAGGAGTACAGGGGGGTCCAGGAGAGGGCATTTTTCGAAAATTTTGATGTAAAATCACACTACAGCTCAAACTAATTATCCTACAGACTTGAAACTTTGCACAAATATTCTTCAAACATGCTATACGCGCACTAAGAACGGATTTTGAGATATTTTGCCTCTAAGGGTTTCAAAGGATGAAAAAGGATCCTATTAAGTAAGGTTATGAACATGGTAAGGTGAGTGCCATATGGAAATGAGATAATTTATTTATTGACATGTGATATTCTAACATATGTTGTAATCATTGGAAATAACAAAATAATATGATAGAAATTCAAAAAGAACATCTGTTCTATTATTGCTTTATACCTGATTCCACTCAACCTCAATAATATTGTTCTGATAATTGATAAATATGTTTAATAATATTATTATTATTGATATAATAAAAGTATTGTTTGAATAATTAATTATTATCATTAATATAATGATAGTATTGTTCTGGTAATCAATAAATATTTTCATTTTCACAAACTCTGTATAATTTATAATGGTGAAAGTGAAACAGCTGCATCAAAGAAATTATCTCAAAAACATATGTTTAGGAAAACCATAGTTTTGAACTTCGTTTTCCTGATACAATGTAAAAGCCTACACGTGGCATGTATTATTAATTTTTCAGCTAGAACAGTTTTTTGGGACTGCTAAATAAACGTCTACAGTTTTATCAATGCTGTATCGGCAATATGAAAACGCATGCAGTTAATATGTCTTTATATAAAGGTGTTGATATCTACATGATAATTATTCTCTACCATTTTTATTTAATTAAAATTTCAAAATTATTCAAGCCTTGATTGACTTACTGTGCAGTCAGTCGAAAATTTTAATATTGAAATTAGGGGTATTTTGGCAAGCTGAAGAAAAAAGTAAGGTCCTATGCACCTTTTTGATATTATTTCTTCAAATGAAAAATGAGTTTTGTGGGTTGTCAAAACTCCCCCTGTATGACAACTATTCATTTTATCCTATCTTTCAGTAAAATAACGATGATTTCTGCATTGAATATCTTGCTAACAAGAATCGATCTCTTTGTGAATTTAGATATGACCTACACTTTAGATTCATATAATTCTATTAATAAATTCATGGAAATTGAAGTACTTTTTTCAGTTAGTTGATGATTAGTTAATGAAATTGATTACAATAGAGAATATTGATACCATAGAGAAAATGATTATAATTTTATCAATACAGAACTAGTTGAATGAATTGTCGATGTACTGAGTTCTTGGTCAACAATAATTCAATATTGGTATTTATCCAATCATTATTTTTTCAGAAGTTATTTCATTTGAGTTAGAAAATATTTATAAGCTCCTAACAATTTATCATTCGTAACAATGAATTCTTCAAAACATGAATTTAATCAAATAAAAAATTGCCCATACTTCTGTTCATGTTCGCATGTTTTTCACTTGTGATGGATAGCCAAAATATTGTGGAGCGAGCTGCACGACGAATTGTAATCGAGGGCTCTGATTGGCTGAAAAGTTCAGCGTTCGGAGTGAGGTGAGGCGAGCAGTTAGAACAGTGGCAAGCGGCACGGCGAATGGTTCGGAGTACGGTACGGCGAATGATTAACAGCTGATTTTTAACATTATGAAACATATGCTCATGTTCGTTGAAAGGCAAGATGTTCGGAGGAATGCACGGTTTGCTGCGCGGTTCGAGGTTCGGTTCGGCATGTGTGGACGCACCTTTAGTTGTTACAGGACATTTATACAGATCACAGGCCAATGCCTTCTTCTTCTTTTTTCTTCTTCTTCTGCTTCTTCTTCTTCTTACTCCTCTTCTCCTTCTCTCTCTTCTTCTTCTTCTTCTTCTACCACGTGTTTGTTCCATTGTTGTATGTTTGGCCAGTTCGATTTGCGCCTTCTATCAGCTGTATATGGAGTCTCATACACTCCGATTAGTGTATGATTAGAAAACCTCCGAACAAAGGTTTTCTTTGGTTAGGAGTTTGTTGATAATTCTTTTTTCAAATTCAAATTTTATTGCCATCAAAAATCACATTGAAAACTTTCTTAATAGACAACAAGATTTACAGAAACAAAATGTCAAACATATACCTACATTTATTTGTAGCACGGCCAGAAAAAGACAAACTTGAGTACTAGCCGTGAGTTTATTAAATATAACTAAATATATATTTTTTTTGTTAATATTTTGTGAATAAAAATTACGAGTTGATGAGAGATGTGAGTAATTCCCTTTATTTGATCTGAATGGTTATTCATAATACAGTAGTCAGGGTCACTGCAATAAAAAAATTTTTATTCTGTATGGTAGCTTATAAATTTCATACATATTGATTGTCCATAATGTATCCAGTGCCCATAATGGAAGTAATTTAACTACTCAAAATTAATGGCTTACTGGTCCCTCATAGATTTATAGTATTCCTCGTGATTGAGCCTGTCTTTTTCAGTGTTGTCTATTAATAATAAAGCTTAATTTACAACTAGCTTACCCAGCAAACTTCGTACCGCCAAATGTATCTCATGTTACCCTTGACTTATTTGGTGAATCATGAAATTTATCTGACAATCAACATGTTCATTCACATCTCAATACGGACTTCCTATGTGCTTAGTCATGCAGCATTCATTATTCCGAAAACATATTCTTCTCAATCAATTGGTAGTAATATCTATCAGTAAAGTTTTCAATTAAAAAAAAGGTTATATCAGTGTTTCAAAAGAAATATTCAATGTTTCATAGCTGTAGATTGTGATATATGGTCCAGGAATATTGCGATGTAGGATGGATCACACAGAATTCAATCTTCTTCCATTTAGGATGAATAGAAGCTAAGCTAGATTCAAAAAATTTTAATTATTCTTTCATTCTTCAGTAATTAATGAATGCAATATGAATACTATACTATATTATATATATATATATATATATATATAATATATATATATATATATATATATATATATATTACTCTCTTTTATTAGGTGAATAATTTTTTCACAGGGTGATGTGTTTATTACAGCTGGTAACTTTAGATGCTAAATCATATTATCACAATATGATCTTGAATAGCCGCTCGGCCGAAAATTTCGAAAACAAATTTCTGTAAAATGGATAATAAATAATAATTATTAGCCCCCCTATTCAAATTTCTGTTCAGAAACCATCCCCAATATTCACACAACATATTCTCAAAGTTTCATGCCGTTATGTCAAGTAGTTTTCAAGTCTACAGTGCCCCGATATTAACTGTAAACTGATAACTAACTAATAAATTACACAGAATTATCACAATCGTATGTTAACTAGTATAAATAATTGTAAAAGAATAACTGTCACCAAGAGTAATAACTGTATAATAATAACTGTCACCAATAATAATAACTGTATAAACAACAACAAAAGTCTATTTTCACTTTATCATTAGTCTGTCATGATTAACACTTTAACCGAAACACCGGTCTGTGAGACCAGAGGCAAAATTATTTTTTCGATAGAGGCAAAATTGTAATCCAAAAATTACTGCCCGCTCTAATACCTTCTCCACCACTCCTCAACATTCTCCAACAATGCTCGTCAGTCCCCAACTCACGGTTATCAAGTAAACATCAATCTATTGAAAACGTACCGGTCTCAGCTACCGGATCTTTCGGATGTTTATTTTTTACTGGTCTAGAATACCGGATGTTTCGACTAACAGATATTTTGAGCATTCAATTTTTTTTCTAATGTTTCTCTCTTCATTATTTCGGTATTTTATAGACATGTTTTATTTGAAAAACCAATTTTTGTAATTCAGAAAACGTTGGTTTAGGAAATTGATGACAAAGGATGAGTTATCAACCATACAAGCCCCAGCCTTTGGAACTTGTATCAATACGATGTTTCACAATAAAGTGTCACAAAATAAACATTCACTTGAAGAAATAGGTGATTCCGACCACTATTGTTATTTATGAACTTTTCTTGCTAATAAAATAACTGGAGGCTGAAAACGTTTGCTCAAACAAGTTTCTTGATAACAATGAAAAACATTATTATTTTCAATGATTACTTTTCAGTTTTGCTATAAATCCTATATTGATAAAATATTTCTCCATGATTGTTGTTCTGAGTAGTAACTGATAGTATCTTACACGGATTTTTGTATTGTATGTTTTCTTACATCCAACATGTAAGAAATTACATTTATTACATATCAATGTTTCCAATTTTTTTTCTATTCCTCCATCACTTAATTTGCAACTGAAATCTATATTATACTTTACTATTATTGAAATTTACCAATGAAAAATATTTAAATTCATATTCAGTAGAAAATATATGAAATATAACACTTTAAGCAAGACTCGGTCTGTGAGACCGGATGTTTCGGTTTAGGTCAGTTCGGACCATGTTTCGGTTTTAATAGAGTGTTTTAATAAAGCGTACAATACGACTGTATTCTATCCACTCCCTCCGACTGCAACATGCGCCACATTTATAGAGTCAGCAGAACAATCAAGAAAGGGGTATACATCCTGCATATCACAACAGAAATCTCTAGAAGGGTCTGGATGTGTGGCGAAACGTCTGACCAATCGCAGTGCATGGAAACTGCCAGAAGGTTCGAGAACGCGCTTGCCATTGGTCGATGGTTCCCTGCACCAAAACCGGAACACACTGGAAGGATCTAGAAGCCCTCCCTGCCTCCTCCGTGTTAATTACGAGAAGATTGGGGAAATCCCTCGCCTCTGCCATCCCTCTGAAGACCTCATTCATAACATTATATTCCATCTTGATAGCTATTTTGGACTCAAACTAGTCGCTGGAGTCAAACTAGACCATGAACATTAACATTTATGCTGTTTATTTCAAGGATGGAATCTGAAGAAGTTTAATGCGAATGCATGTTTTAATTTCTCCTCATTGTGTAAACTTATATTTTGTCAAAAAATAGAATAATATATACAGTAATTCGTTGATGTGTTGCAAGGTGGAAGATGTACCTTCTCTCACTCTGTGGCAACTACTTGAATATTTCAAGCTAAGTTTTATAAGATTTTTTGAATTGATAGAAGATCAATGTTATGTTGAAATAGATTAGTGTACGTGTAGGCCATATAAACACAAGCAAAGGGGTAGACTATCTAGGGGTAGAATCCCTTTGCTTTCAGGAAAAGTAAAGCAAAGATGATTGAGATTAGAGATGATAATTTTTTTATTATTGTTATTATAGCACCTATTTAGAAACTAATAAGTTATTCTATTTTGACATAAAGTGATAAGAATAATGTTTGTGAAGGTATGACTCATTGGTTAGTTAGATTTAAATTATTTTCCACACATTCATTGTATAATAGAGATGAGGAAACGTGTCGATAGTGTTTTGAGTCGTTGTGGGGGGATAGTATGCTGGCGAGAGGTATGCCATGCCATGCGCCACTAGCCCTCATTCACATATGCACACATGTATGTATCCCTGCCTGCCACCCTGGCTCCCATGCTCAGCATACAAATTACACCTATTTGGATTCAGCTCGCTTGGGAGGGATTCACTCTCACTACCACTCATTATTCCCTCTCAGTCCATTCTGCACTCTCCTGCTCTCTCTCTTGGTTATGTCGAGTGAGTAAACGTGTGTCAGTTTGGCTCCGTCTTCTAACAGATATTTCGTAGGGTTATACAGTTCAATTCACTTCAAATTATACATCTAGTTATTCAGTTTCTCGAGCTTAATTCAATAGTGAAATTATATTTTTGATTAACTCACACTCTTTTTATTTATCTTGAAAAAACATTCCTAATTCTTCAGTCTACCTTCTCGCCTGTAAAAGTGTAAATCCACCTAACGGTACACGATGGGTCGACCGAACAGAGGCACGCCGAGGAATGAGGTCAATGCTCCGAAGCCAGGGCCAGCTATTTCTGGATCACTGTCTGAAGAGACCCTCCGAATATTCGACAGCAAATCGAGGAAACTGTGCATCATGCTGTTTCTATGGCAGTGAAATCTATTTTTGAGGAACTTCAGGCATTGAAGGAGGAGAACAAACAGCTGCACGATAGAATTCGTGAGCTAGAGGTGTCTTGTCACCTGAAGGTCGACGACCTCGAGCAATACGGGCGCCGACATTCAATACGTATTTTTGGGATCCCGGAGAGTGACAAAGAAGACACGGACCTGCTGGCGCTTGATGTCTTCAACAAGAAGCTGAACGTGCCCGTGACTCTGGCGGATGTCAACCGCTCGCATCGCGTTGGAAGGCGTCAACCACCTCAACAAGGGCAAGCTAAACCCAAGGACCGACCCATCATAGTACGACTCTGCAGCTACCGGACCAGGAAGATGATCTTCGACGCTAAGAGGAAGCTGAAGGGTTCCGGCGTCACCATTCGCGAGGATCTGACTGCGGAGCGTCTCAAGATCCTCAACGCTGCGGCCGACCGTCATGGGCATAGGAATGTCTGGTCATCGGACGGGAGGATCAAGATCTCTATCGGCGAGGGAGGATCCAAGAGGGTCCACACAGTCGAGAGGATGACCGACCTTCAAAAAATAAAGGTAAATTAAATCATTTCAGGATTCGATGACTAAGGTGCCCTTCACTACAATAATAGGAAATTCGTATTAATACATTTCACAGTAGATATACCTTGGCATTTTTCATGAGCTGGCTTTCTGTTCTATAAATGAATCTTTCCACTGCTATTTATGATTATATATGAGGCAATTATTTCAAACTAAGGAGATCCACATTTGTTAATACTGATTAATAATTTATCTTGATATTAATTCCCAAAACTACGTTCAATGCATCAACTACTATACTCCAGAGGGTACTTAGAGAATCATTATCTCTATTCTTACTAATAATTATTACATCTCTTACCAAAATTATTCCATAATTAATAATTTTCGAAATGCTGAATTTCAAATAAATTGGATGATTAACATACGTTATAGATATGGATGTAATCTATAGGTAAAGATAGTAATCTCCTATATAATGATATCTTCTACTGTTGCCACAGCTTGAACAATAGAAGCTAATGTGTGAAGAATTATTGATAGAACAGAGGGGTGGGTAGTCTGTTCATATGCTTATATAGGGGCTGTGTTTCATTTAACGTTATCTTAGACATTCATCACTAAATATTACAGTTCTCAATTTACTACTTTTATCGTTATTGCAACTCCCAATAGTTAATTATACTTCTAATACTATATAATATTTTTCACACTTCACCGTTCAATACTATTTAAAACTCATCTAAAATAATCTAGCACTTTCTCCATCGTCTCCTCTACTTCTTATTTTTTCTTTCTCGTTCTCTTCTTGATCTTATATTTATAATGATTACTTGAATATTGTTGTTTGCGATGATTTCTTATTCTTCTTCTTCTCTCTTCTTTTTCTTCTTCTTCTCTTCTTCTTCTTCTTCTTCTTCTTTTTCTTCTTCTTCTTCTTCTTATTCTTCTTCTTCTTCTCTTCTTCTTCTTCTTCTTCTTCTTTTTCTTCTTCTTCTTCTTCTTCTTCTCTTCTCTTCTTCTTCTTCTTATTCTCTTCTTCTTCTTCTTCTTCTTATTCTTCTTCTCTTCTTCTTCTTCTTCTCTTCTTCTTCTTTTTCTTCTTCTTTTTCTTCTTCTCTTCTTCTTCTTTCTTCTTCTCTTCTTTCTTCTTCTTCTTTCTTCTTTTTCTTCTTTTTCTTCTCTCCTTGATTAATTCAAGATCACAATGCGATGTTCTATTTCTTATTCTATAGTTCAGTTTCATAAGTTCTTCGCAATTTGTGCACATTCCTTCTTTCTCTTCTTTTCTTCCCTATTATTATCATTATTTTCCCTGTGATTTTTCCACTAGCTATCCAGCATGTTCAAATGTTTATTTCTCTTTCTATATCTATTTATCTTTCTATCTGATTACCTTCTACTAATATCCATATATTATATTATAATATCCATATATTTATCCATATAATATTCGATTCTTTCCCACATTAAATCATACTATTCCTCTTCAATTTTATGCGAATATTATTCATTATCAGTTGTATTATGTATCTTTCCTCTATTGATAACTTTCTTCAAAGATTTTTCGTTTTTCTGCTGGCTTCTTCTTCTCTTTTTCAGTTTTTACTGGATCCCATTTCGCTCTATCTCCACCATGAACACGATCTTCCACTACTGGATTTCATCTCTCTCTATCTCCACTTGGACTCGATTTTCCACCACTGGATTCCATCTCTCTCTGTCTCCACTTGGACTCGATCTTCCACTACTGGATTCCTTCTCGCTCTACCTCCACTTGGACCCGATTCTTCCACTACTGGATACCTACTCGCTCTATCTCCACTTGGACCAGATCTCCCACTACCAGTTCTTCCTCAATCTTCATCTTATTCACCATTAGGATTATTCATCACCGAAACTCCACACATCTACATCTTATTGTGTTTAGTGAATTTTTGAACTAGTGCTTTAAATAGTGAAGGGAGCCGAACTGTCAAGGCATACTGAATGCACTCGAATCAAGAGACTTTTTCATTTAGGTTAAGTTTTATCAGTTTCATCCCCATTTCCCCGTCATGTGTCGTTCTGAGGTCGGTTCACGATTGGTCTGCTGCTTCCATGATGCCTCTCACTGACACGTCAGCTCGCTCGCCCTCAAGTAGGTATGATTATTTCAATAATAGTAATAATGACGCAGGTATGTTTCTAGCAAATAAGCTCCACTCTTTCAAAAAACTTTTCAAGGCTGCTCACCTTAACGTACAATCCCTCAGTTGCCACATTGATGAACTCAGAGCAATCTTCCGTTTTCAGGACTTCAATATAATCGGAATTTCCGAATCATTTTTGAAGCCTAGTATTTCATCAAATTTTGTTGCATTGCCTGGATATAATCTTTTCCGGAATGATAGATTAAATAAAGCTTGTGGGGGTGTAGCAATTTATGTGAAAGATGGTATCAAAACAAAAGTTTTAATCACATCTAAACAAGAGTATTGTTCCAGACCAGAGTTTATGCTACTTGAATTATCCTTATCTAGTAATGATAAATTACTCGTTGGTATCTGTTATCGCCCACCAAAAATAGGTCATTTCACAGATTTCGAAAATGCCTTGCTTTCTCTTATGCCTTGTTATAACCGTATACTAGTTATGGGGGATATGAACACCGACTTGAACATGACAAATCGTAACTTTGACTACTTTCAACTGACTACAATTTTCCAATGCCTAAACATGACTATTTTACCCCTCGATCCAACTCATCATACTAATGAATCAGACACACTCATTGACCTTCTCATTGTTAGTGATCCCAATGAGGTTGTTCAAGCAGGCCAAATCTCAGTCCCAGCTATTCTAGACATGATTTGATCTACTGTGTACTTTCCCATAAGATACCCAAGCCAGAACAGAAAATTATCACTTATAGAGACTTCAAAAACTTTGATGAAGCCGCCTTCCTGACTGATGTGGCTCAGACTCCATGGCATCAAATTGAAGCATTACCCTCAGTTGATGACATGGTCAAGACTTTCGAGAATTGGACTTTGACTTTGTATGACAAACATGCACCTTATGTGACAAGGAGGATTAATAGAAAACGACGAGTACCGTGGATGACTGAAGACATACTTAAGATGATGGGACGTAGAGACAAAGCACATAGAAAATTTAAAAAGACATTTGACTTGGACAGTTTGATAGAGTATAGGAGCCTTAGAAATAGGGTTAAACAGGAATTACGGAACTCAAAGATTAGGTACTTGAATTCGTTTATGACAAACAATAGACAAGACTCTAAATCACTTTGGCAGGGAATAAAAGAATTCGGGCTTGGCAAACAGAAATCGAATCCACAAATTGACTTACCATTGAATAATATAAATGACCATTTCGTTTCACACTCTAACCAACGCGACGAAGTTGTCATTGCTAATCATATAGATGATCTTGAAGAGCAGGTTACAAACTTAGATTTACCAATCACTGATCAATTTCATTTCCATCCAATCTCAGAAGAAGACACTTTCAGAGCAATTCAACGTATTCATAGTAATGCTACGGGTGTAGACAAAATTCCTATTAAATTTATCAAGAAGATGTTATTTGCTGTTTTACCAACCATTACATACATTTTCAACAAGTCACTTGAAGAAGGCATTTTCCCTGAAAACTGGAAGTTTGCTCTGGTTCGCCCTCTAAATAAAGTTCCATCACCCAATAAAGTTGAGGATTTTAGACCAATCAGTATTTTACCTGCATTGTCCAAAGTGCTAGAAAGACTCATTCATGCTCAAGTTGTAAAATTTCTAGACAACAATAGTAAGCTTCATAACTTTCAATCAGGCTTTAGAAAATTCCATTCAACTGAGACAGCTCTGCTTCGTGTCACTGATGATATAAGGTTAGCTATGGACCAAAGAAAATGCACCATCCTCACCCTATTTGATTTTTCTAAAGCATTCGATACTGTTGATCATACAGTCCTTCTGAATAAGTTGGCTATTCTTGGTTTCAGTCACAACTCGTTAGTTTGGTTTAAATCCTATCTATTTCTAGACATGATTTGATCTACTGTGTACTTTCCCATAAGATACCCAAGCCAGAACAGAAAATTATCACTTATAGAGACTTCAAAAACTTTGATGAAGCCGCCTTCCTGACTGATGTGGCTCAGACTCCATGGCATCAAATTGAAGCATTACCCTCAGTTGATGACATGGTCAAGACTTTCGAGAATTGGACTTTGACTTTGTATGACAAACATGCACCTTATGTGACAAGGAGGATTAATAGAAAACGACGAGTACCGTGGATGACTGAAGACATACTTAAGATGATGGGACGTAGAGACAAAGCACATAGAAAATTTAAAAAGACATTTGACTTGGACAGTTTGATAGAGTATAGGAGCCTTAGAAATAGGGTTAAACAGGAATTACGGAACTCAAAGATTAGGTACTTGAATTCGTTTATGACAAACAATAGACAAGACTCTAAATCACTTTGGCAGGGAATAAAAGAATTCGGGCTTGGCAAACAGAAATCGAATCCACAAATTGACTTACCATTGAATAATATAAATGACCATTTCGTTTCACACTCTAACCAACGCGACGAAGTTGTCATTGCTAATCATATAGATGATCTTGAAGAGCAGGTTACAAACTTAGATTTACCAATCACTGATCAATTTCATTTCCATCCAATCTCAGAAGAAGACACTTTCAGAGCAATTCAACGTATTCATAGTAATGCTACGGGTGTAGACAAAATTCCTATTAAATTTATCAAGAAGATGTTATTTGCTGTTTTACCAACCATTACATACATTTTCAACAAGTCACTTGAAGAAGGCATTTTCCCTGAAAACTGGAAGTTTGCTCTGGTTCGCCCTCTAAATAAAGTTCCATCACCCAATAAAGTTGAGGATTTTAGACCAATCAGTATTTTACCTGCATTGTCCAAAGTGCTAGAAAGACTCATTCATGCTCAAGTTGTAAAATTTCTAGACAACAATAGTAAGCTTCATAACTTTCAATCAGGCTTTAGAAAATTCCATTCAACTGAGACAGCTCTGCTTCGTGTCACTGATGATATAAGGTTAGCTATGGACCAAAGAAAATGCACCATCCTCACCCTATTTGATTTTTCTAAAGCATTCGATACTGTTGATCATACAGTCCTTCTGAATAAGTTGGCTATTCTTGGTTTCAGTCACAACTCGTTAGTTTGGTTTAAATCCTATCTATTAGGTAGGAAACAATGTGTATCTGTCGGTGACAAAAAGTCAACTTGGAAAAACGTTATGCATGGAGTACCACAAGGTTCAATTTTAGGCCCTCTCCTCTTCACTTTGTATGCTAATGACCTTTCTTCCATTATCAAATTCTCCAGTTTCCATACTTATGCAGACGACCTTCAAATCTATTTAAGCTGTCCCATAACAAAAATTAATGAAACAGTTGGAATAATGAATCAGGATATCAATTCGATAGTGGAATGGACAAAGAAAAATGGCCTTAAGCTTAATCCCATCAAAACACAACCCATTATAATTGGATATTCTCGTCTTATAAACAATATTGACCTTGAATCGATTCACAAAATTAGTGTAGACGGTAATGACATTCCTTACTGTAGCTCAGTTAAAAATTTAGGCATTATTATGAATAATACTCTTGACTGGTCAGAACAAGTGAACAAAACTTGTAAAAAGGTATTCTCAGCCATGCATGCATTGAAGAAAATGCACGATATCCTCCCTAGAAACATTAAATTATTATTGGTTCAATCTCTCATCTTCCCACATTTAATGTATTGTAATTCTGTTCTTAACGATATGCAAGTCACTCTGAATGATAAACTACAGCGTTGCCAAAATTATTGTCTACGTTTCGTCTACTCTCTCCAACGCCATGATCATATCACCCCAGCCCACATTGCTAGTTCAACATTGAAGCTTCCCGATCAGAGGCTTTTTCGAATAGTCAAGCTTGTTAGAGATATCTTGAAATACGGTAATCCGAACTATTTTAAAGATGATTTCAAATTTGTCTCTGAAGGTAGGAGGATAGATGCTTCACATACTAGAACCGGAGAAAGTACTTTAAGGATACCCAATCATCGAACTACTATTTTCACAAAATCCTTCTTAGTCAGTGCCTGTCGTGCATGGAATACACTTCCTGTTTCTATCAGGTCTATCGAGAGCCGAGCGAGCTTCAACCTGACTTTAAAAAAACATATTTTGGAACAAATGACTGAAACTGTCCGGCCCTAGAACGATCACATGACAACCATCCCTCACCCATTCCACCAATATAAACCTTTAAACCATGTTATAGAACGAATTGTATATATATATATATATATATATATATATATATAAACTCATGTTATTTCAATTATCCACTGCATACTGCTGTATATTACTGAAAGTTGATAACCCTGATCTACTTTCAGCCTACTTCATTTTATTAATCAATTATTTGATCTTATCTACCTATATAATTATTTTACTTTATCAATTTTCTGTTTTTTTTCTCTTCAATATTCATATTGATTAAAACTTTTACAATATTTCCATTAATAAATAAATCCTTAGTTTAAATAACGAAATTAACGTTTTGGTAGAGAGTTAGTGGGGAGGATATTTTTAATATTCTTCCCAAAGAATGGACATTGATATGTCCAAAGCTCCGCCAATTTATGTAGATGCATAACAATATGATTATTATCTATAGTTATTATATTACAAATTGCTTTTTCATATCATATACAGTTCAATAGTTATTTTCTTAGTCTATATTATGTAAATTCATCT